>NC_052307.1:67009197-67149197 GCF_016432855.1 Salvelinus namaycush
AGGGCTCTAACTTTCCCTCTCCTGTCCACCACTCCTCTCCCCCTCGCACTCCTGTCCCCCACTCATCTCCCTCTCTCCCTCCTGTGCCCCAGTCCTCTCCCTCTCTCCCTCCTGACCCCCACTCCTCTCCCCCTCGCACTCCTGTCCCCCACTCATCTCCCTCTCTCCCTCCTGTGCCCCAGTCCTCTCCCTCTCTCCCTCCTGTCCCCCACTCCTCTTCCGCTCTCCCTCCTCTCCCTCTCTCCCTCCTGTGCCCCAGTCCTCTCCCTCTCTCCCTCCTGTCCCCCACTCCTCTCCCTCCTGTTCCCCACTCCTCTCCCTCTCTCCCTCCTGTTCCCCACTCATCTCCCTCTCTCCCTCCTGTCCCCCACTCCTCTCCATCTCTCCCTCCTGTCCCCCACTCCTCTCCCTCTCTTCTTCCTGTTCCCCACTCCTCTCCCTCTCTCCTTCCTGTCCTCCACTCCTCTCCCTCTCTCCCTCCTGTCCCCCACTCCACTCATCTCCCTCTCTCCCTCCTGTCCTCCACTCCTCTCCCTCTCTTCTTCCTGTTCCCCACTCCTCTCCCTCTCTCCTTCCTGTCCTCCACTCCTCTCCCTCTCTCCCTCCTGTCCCCCACTCCACTCATCTCCCTCTCTCCCTCCTGTCCTCCACTCCTCTCCCTCTCTTCTTCCTGTTCCCCACTCCTCTCCCTCTCTCCTTCCTGTCCTCCACTCCTCTCCCTCTCTCCCTCCTGTCCCCCACTCCATTCATCTCCCTCTCTCCCTCCTGTCCTCCACTCCTCTCCCTCTCTCCCTCCTGTTCTCCACTCCTATCCCTCTCTCCCTCCCTCCTGTCCCCCACTCCTCTCCCTCTCTTAGACCTCTCCCTCACAAATGCCTGCTGCATGAACACCCAAAGTGTCATCATTTCAAAATCTTGTTTCTGTTTCCCTCTCTATGATGTTTCTTTTTCTTTTAATCTTTCTTTATGTTTTTCTGTTTAATCTTCTTTACTCTTCTCTCTCTCTATCCACTTCTTTCTCTCGCTCTGTTTACTCTATTAACTAGAATCCTGGGGTGTTCACCGTCTCCTCAGTAGCCCATTCTGCTGAATTCACACACATTGATTTACGAGCTGAGCCTCCCAAATATACGAGCTGATAACAATATGACTTCATTTAGATGCATTACCCGTGAATTGTTTGTTTTAAATGTATAGCGGGTTGGGCAGCAGAGTGCTGGCTTCAACCAAGCAGAACACTTATTCATTTGATACCAAATATTGTTATCATTACAGAAACCAGCTGAAATGCAAGCCTGGTAGCGAAATGGGAGTGTTAGCCAGACCACACCAATGAGAAGAGCGTGTGATTCTATGGTGTTTGTTTTTAGTTACAGACGACGAGATTACGTTTATCTCAACACATTGTAAATACGGTGATGATATCTGCCAAGTTTTATTTTCCTGTCTCGGAGGGCAGAATAATATAGAGTTTTTTGACAACAGTGTTAATTAGAAAATGAAATAAATAATGCTGACGAATGCCCTCTTCACCTCTTGCATAATCTCTATCACCAATGAGAAACAGGCAGGGTCGTAGCTACATATGAGGTCCGGACCTCGGCCATTGTGTATAAAAGAATTTCAGTAAGTCAGGTTCTCAACTTACTGTTGAGAATTAGAACACTAGAAAACACAGGGTGCAATTGGAAACTTGGTTGCAGCAGTTGTCCTCTTGTTATATGTCACTCACTGATAGTCACATTTTTTACATTGGCATGCAGGCCACGTGCCCAGCGGCCCTGACCTCCAGGGGGTTCACATTCATTGTATTAGTCACTCTTAACTCAGATATCATATTAACCTGACATAAGTCATCGCAAAATGTGTAGAATTGCAGGAAATTTGTTAATAAAATACTTTTTCTGCTAACAGATCCCTCAGTATGTTTTAAATTATAATTTTTAATCCCGGTGCTGAGTTCATGTGAGTTAATGTGTAGCAGCTAATTGTGTAGCCAGCAGGCTATGTGTTTGTAGATCGACTGAGGAGATTGAAGCTACAGCAACCAATGTGATAATGGCTGGGGTTATTTCTGCTTGTTTTAGGTGTTCTCCAAATAGCATTTTAGAGTTTTTAAATTGTATAGAAATGCATTAAATGAGCTGACCTCAGTGAAAATGTCGGACCACACTAAAACTGTTAGGCCATTATGTGTTTGGGGTTATTACATAAAGGATTTTGCACAGAACATTAACAGTGGACTATAACTAATGTGCACTTAGACATAAAGCTATGGCCGGATTGTGCACACCATCCCCTTTAATGTGCCGTAATAACCCTGGCCTGGAAGCAGACTTTCCTCTCTCTCCCCTCCCTCTTTCCCTTCCTTCACCGTCTGAATGTCCTCCTTTAGGAATGGGTGAGGGAGTTTCGGTGACGCATGGAGGTCATCTGATGGCTTTAGATGGTGTTAGTGTGAAAGAAACTACGACAGAGAGCACTGCAGCTCTCTCTATGCCTGTTTACTCTGCTCTGCTCTCCCACATCTCCGTGCTACCACCTCTCCTTCCCTGGAAGTGCAGGATACAACAGTCCACATGTGCACTAGTCTACACACGGACTCTGTCACTTCAGTGTGTCTTAATGAACTCCACATTACCAGACACTGTATATATCATCTTAAGAAATCCTCTGCTTAGGTTTGGGTCAGTCGTATTAAGTCGCATTGATGTTTATGAACGATCACGAATACCATGCCATAATCTTGTATACAGAGGTTTATAATTGGTTAAGTCAACCTGCCCAATACAATCTCATTCATATGAGTATAATACACTGTGAAGTGTGCAGCAGCTATAGAGGGAATCTATAGAAACATATATGTACACACATATACAGCATGTGTGTAAACAGCAGTCTGGGCTTGTGGAGGACATGGGCACAGGGGGAATAACTGTGAGAGCCAATGCTGTTCAGTGTGTTCATTTCCTTATTGATTGACTCACTTGCTTTTCTCTGAGTGTTTGAAATGAATAACAGCCAGCAAAAATCAGACAGAGGGAGGAAAATCAGCACTTTCCCTGCAGTGAAGCCATTCATCAAGCTAACGAGAGGGGGAGGAGAGGAGGAGGAGAACTGATGTTTGGAGTGGAGGAGAGGAAGAGAGGACAAGGGAGGCAGGTGCGGTTTGGAGGGGAAGAGGAAGGAGAGAAAGGTGACGTCTAGGGTGGTAGTGAGGGAGGGGACGGAGGGAATGTTTTCTGGGAATGAGCAGAGGGAGGGATGTACTGTTTGCTAAGAAGGAAAAGGAGGAGAAGGAAGACATTTGGAGGTGATGGGGTGAGGAGGCAGGGTGTACTGTTCTAAAAGAAGTACACAACAGGAAGAAGGAGAGGGTTGTCATTGAGGTGTGAGGAGGATGTAAGAACGATGGAAGGAGAAGGGGGAATGACAGAGACTCAGTCGAGAGAGAGAGACAGAGAGACAGAGAGAGAAATAGAGAGATACAGAAAGAGAGATACAGAGAGAAAGAGAGCTAGGGAGATACAGAGAGAGAAAGAGACACACAGAGAGAGGGAGAGAGAGGGAGAGAGAGAGAGAGAGAGAGAGAGAGAGAGAGAGAGAGAGAGAGAGAGAGAGAGAGAGAGAGATCAACAGACATAGTCAGAGACAGACAGAGAGACTGTGGTAAGAGTCCTTCTCATATTAGAGAGTTTATATGAGGACGTCTTTCTGGATTTTAAAACCATGTACAGAGTTTCCTTGCCAATGACTAATGTGTGGACTGCATAGCTATAGACTGAGGTACAGGCTTCCAGGCAGTGTCCACTAATAGTGGTGGTCTGTTCCAAGGCCTTCACCAGTAAGTGCTCTTTCAAGAGACCTCTGATGTCCAGTAGCTCTCCACAGTTTAGCCCACTGGGCAGGATGCTGGTCTGATACAAACAAATGTATCTGTCTAGTACGCCTTCCCCTCTCAGTCCTCTACATGCTAGTGACTGTATCCGCAATTGGTGCTACTTTAGCTGGGAGTAAATGTAATTAAATAAACAAAACAATACTAACAAGCAAATGGTAGTGTTATTGTGCAGACACAATGGCAGTCCACCACCTGTGTCCTTCCACCCAGGTGATATGTGTGTCTCTCTCTTTGGGCCTACACTGCTCTGCCCCACCCCTGCCATACCTCCTCCACTACACTACACTACACTACCCAGGTCCTTCACACCCTGTGTGGGGCTGACTAGGATATTACTGCTGAGTCTTTGTTTTTAGGCTTGGGAGAGAAGAGAGGAGTGCCATGTTGAGAATTATGCCACAAGAAAATAATTAGCAAAGTGTATGCCTATACGCCCTGGGCTAAATCTAGCACCACTTCACAACCAAGCCCAGTCCAGCTTAGAGGAGGGGGAAGCAGAAACTCTGGTGGTACTGAACAGTACTCCTTTGTTCTTTCCCTCTGCCTCTATTTACAGTAGAAAGATATACACCGAGTATACAAAACATTAGGAACACCTGCTCTTTCCATGACATAGACTGACCAGGTGAATCCAGGTGGAAGTTGTGCTCCCTTATTGGTGCCATCTGTTAAATCCACTTCAATAAGTATAGATGAAGGGGAGGAGACAGGTTAAAGAAGGATGTTTAAGCCTTGAAACATGATTGTGTATGTGTGCCATTCAGAGGGTGAATAGGCAAGACAAAGTATGTAAGTGCCTTTGAACAGGGTATCTCTGTTGTCATCTATGCATAGTCACTTTAATTAACTCTACCTACATGTACATACTACCTCAACTAACTGGTGCCCCCGCACATTGACTCTGTACCGGCCCTGTATATATTGTTATTTTTTACTGCTGCTCTTTAATTACGTGTTACTTTTGTCTCTTATTCTGATCCGTATTTTTTTAAACTGCACTGTCAGTTAGGGGCTCGTAAGTCAGCATTTCACAGTTGTATTCGGCGCATGTGACTAATAACATTTGATTTGATTTGGTAGTAGGTGCCAGGCGCACCGGTTTGATTGTGTCAAGAACTGCAACACTGCTGGTGTTTTCATGCTCAACAGTTTCCCGTGTGTATCAAGAATGATCCACCACCCAAAGGACATCTTGCCAACTTGACACAACTGTGGGAGGCATTGGAGTCAACATGGGCCAGCATCCCTGTGGAATGCTTTCAACACCGTGTAGAGTCCTTGCCCTGGCAAATTGAGGCTGTTCTGAGGGCAAAAGGGGTTGCAACTCACTATTAGGAAGGTGTTCCTAATGTTTTGTACACTCAGTGTATGTGCCACACTGCTAACATTCTTAACCCTTTGTCAAACATTTTCTGTCTCTAATGTCACTGAGTACAGTCCTATAGTCTTTAAATCCTATGCCCTGCTCTCTCTGACAGAGATATAGGTCTAGAGATACCCAGAGCCTATTATAAAACGCTAGTCTGAAGGCAAGGGTCTAAGATACATTTCTCAGTCTATGATGTAGAGACTAAAGCGGACCACAGAGCCTATAACAGAACCCAGAGCCCAAGGCTGGGCCAGGCTGGGCCGAGGGGGAAAGTAATCATGATTCATGGTGCCTGACAGTGGGTGACGTCTACTGTACCCAGCTGGCTGTACATGGAGATCTATATTTTTAACCTTAAAGCCAGACCACAGTGTCTTCGGTTATCCAGGCTAAATATAGACTCACTCCTACAGCACACTTCTCCAGTTTCTCACTCCTTTCTGAGAGGCATGTGGAGGAGAAAAGAGGGTGAGAGAGGGATAGATAGATACAGTAGATAGAGAGAGAGAGAGAGAGAGAGAGAGAGAGAGAGAGAGAGAGAGAGAGAGAGAGAGAGAGAGAGAGAGAGAGAGAGAGAGAGAGAGAGAGAGAGGAGAGAGAGAGAGAGAGAGAGAGAGAGAGAGAGAGAGAGAGAGAGAGAGAGATGGATAGGGTTTGTGGGGTGGGGGGAACATGTCGCCCCGGTCCTGATGTAAATAAATCACCCTCAACTGTTGACCCGTGTGTAGCGAAAGGGGTTGGAGGGGTTGTTTTCGTACCCCTGCTCTGTTCTGCCCCCCCCCCCCCCCCCCTGCCTCTCTGCCCCCTCTCCCACCTCCCTCCATCACTTTCCCCTCTTCCGTGTGACAGGTCAATCTGGATTGATTTCATCTGCCCTCCCTCGTCTAGGGAGGCCAACATCCTGTATGGCAACTAGAAATAGAGTGAGCGCTCTGGGACAGAGGAGGGGAGGGGAGTACTACTGAGCAGCTAGAGAGAAGTGGTGAGGGTGAGAGGATGGTGTTGTGTCATCCACACACATGGAAACAGACATGGACAACACCCACACAGTGTCGTGGGTGATAAACTGACTCATACAGGCACACACACTCACTCTGTGGTGATCGTGAGATGGGTGTCTTTGTGAAAGGGGTGCTGTGTGTGGCTGAAACTGAGTCAGCGAGTCTGACCCAAGCCACCCTACTGTCACACGGTCACACCGCCACGGGTGGTGGCCCTCCCTGTCCGTTAGACCCTGCCCCACATCTGACCACACACACACACACACTCAATGGCACATAAGCCAGCCTATTCATCCTCCTCAGCCCTCAACTCATAAGCATGGGAGTGCGTGCACACACACATACACAGAAAGACACACACACAGAAACACACACACACACCTGTCACTTTGTCCTTGTCAGCAGATTCTGGGTCTCTTTCCCCCTGCTGGGTGTTGAACTCCAGTCCCCCTCTGCCAGGGCCACCACTAGGGTAAGGTGCCTGCCTGCTGTCCTCCCAGTCAGGTCTGAACACACACACAGACACACAGACACACTAGAACATCTGTTGGTAAAAACTCGTCTCAGCCATGACCCCTCTCCTCACACAGACACAGTAGCCCTTATTCCATGACGCCTCCTGTATTTATAACATGTACAGTTTGACAGTTTAGTCATTCAGCAGACACTCTTATCCAGAGTGAATTACAGGTAGTGCCTTCATCTTAAGGTAGCTAAGAGGGACAACCACATATCACAGTCATAGTAAGTACATTTTTCCTCAATAAAGTAGCTACCAGCAAAGTCAGAGCTACTGTAGTAATACAAATAAAATAAAAGATACAAATTAAAGTGTTGAATTTTTTAGTTAGTTAGTTAGTTAGTTCACGAAAGGCATTCTGTTTTTCTTTTTTCCCTTTAAAAAATGCAATATATAAAATACATTGTCCTATCTATTCTTTCACTCACTCAATCGTGTCTGAGGCTCAGATGGTGACACCTGTGTTTTGGTGGCTGGTGGTGGCTGGCCTGCTTTCCCCAGGCAAGGACACTCAGACCCTGGCTCTTTGTTTCCATCACTCAGCCTGTCCTCCTGGAGCTACGTGGCCAGACTGCTCATTGCACTCCCCTCCTCCCCCCATTCCTTCTCATATGCATGGATTTGCATAAAACAAAGACACTGCCTAGCCGGCGTCGTCTAAGGAGAGACGGAAACCAAGATGACTGTCAGCCATCGACCGGACCGGGCCAAGCCGAGCTGTAAGAGGTTTGACAGGTAGTCAGGGTGCGGTACAACGTTTTAACACATGGTGGCGAGTAAGATGGACGCCTTCCACTCGCCAACCGTCCGTTCTCTGACATGGCGTTGTTCATATCCTGTGCAGGTGAGCAGAGGTCACCTGATTCACGGTGGTGACATGGGAGGAGACGAAAAGCATTTAAAACACTTCATCTAAAGATGATTTGTCCTTGTCTCCCCTGATGCCTTTTGTCCTCCCTCACTCTCACTCTCTCACGCTCCCTCTTTGCTGAAGTTAAGTGGAGCTGGAGACAGGCCAGCTACTGATCCCAGGCCCCACTTAAGGACAATCAGGGAAATAACACTGGACACACTAAGGGCCATAATGGAATGTCTCGATCTAGCAGTATAGCATATAGAGATAGAGACCACAGAATGTGCCATCCCATTTCAGGCTATTTTGGAAAAGTGATATTTCTGAATACTTTTCACAAATAAATTATGTATATATATATACAGAGTTGAAGTCGGAAGTTTACATACACCTTAGCCAAATACATTTAAACTCCGTTTTTCACAATTCCTGACATTTAATCCTAGTAAAAATTCCCTGTCATAGGTCAGTTAGGATCACCACTTTATTTTAAGAATGTGAAATGTCAGAATAATAGTAGAGAGAATGATTTATTTCAGCTTTTATTTCTTTCATCACATTCCCAGTAGGTCAGAAGTTTACATACACTCAATTAGTATTTGGTAGCATTGCCTTTAAATTATTTTACTTGGGTCAAACATTTCGGGTAGCTTTCCGCAAGCTTCCCACAATAAGTTGGGTGAATTTTGGCCCATTCCGCCTGACAGAGCTGGTGTAACTGAATCAGGTTTGTAGGCCTCCTTGCTCACACACGCTTTTTCAGTTCTGCCCGCAAATTTTCAATAGGATTGAGGTCAGGGCTTTATGATGGCCACTCCAATACCTTGACTTTGTTGTCCTTAAGCCATTTTGCCACAATTTTGGAAGTTTGCTTGGAGTCATTGTCCATTTGGAAGACCCCTTTGCGACCAAGCATTAACTTCCTGACTGATGTCTTGAGATGTTGCTTCAATGTATCCACATAATTTTCCTACTTCATGATGCCCTCGATTTTGTGAAGTGCACCAGTCCCTCCTGCAGCAAAGCACCCCCACAACATGATGCTGCCACCCCCGTGCTTCACGGTTGGGATGGTGTTCTTTGGCTTGCAAGCCTCCCCCTTTCAACTCCAAACATAACGATGGTCATTATGGCCAAACAGTTCCATTTTTGTTTCATCAGACTAGAGGACATTTCTCCAAAAAGTATGATCTTTGTCCCCATGTGCAGTTGCAAACCGTAGTCTGGCTTTTACTCCGGACTCATTTTACTGTGGATATAGATATTTTTGTACTAGTTTCCTCCAGCATCTTCACAAGGTCCTTTGCTGTTGTTCTGGAATTGATTTTCATTTTTCGCACCAAAGTACGTTCATCTCTAGGAGACGGTATGATGGCTGTGTGGTCCCATGGTGTTTATAATTGCGTACTATTGTTTGTACAGATGAACATGGTACCTTCAGGCATTTGGAAATTGCTCCCAAGGATGAACCAGACTTGTGGAGGTTTACAATTTTTTTTATGACGTCTTGGCTGATTTCTTTAGATTTTCCCATGATGTCAAGCAAAGAGGCACTGAGTTTGAAGGTAGGCCTTGAAATACATCCACAGGTACACTAATTGACATCAAATTATGTCAATTAGCCTATCAGAAGCTTCTACAGCCATGACATAATTTTCTGGAATTTTCCAAGCTGTTTCAAGGCACAGTCAACTTAGTGTATGTAAACTTCTGATCCACTGGAATTGTGATACAGTGAATTATAAGTTAAATAATCTGTATGTAAACAATTGTTGGAAAAATTACTTGTGTCATGCACAAAGTAGATGTCCTAACCGACTTGCCAAAACTATAGTTTGATAACAAGAAATTTGTGGAGTGGTTGAAAAACGAGTTTTAATGACTCCAACATAAGTGTATGTAAACTTCCGACTTCAACTGTATATATAAATATATATATATATATATATATATATATATATTACTGAGTGTACAAAACATTAGGAACACCTTCTCAATATTGAGTTGCACCCGCTTTTGCCCTCAGAACATCCTCAATTCATCGTGGCATGGACTCTACAAGGTGTCAAACGCGTTCCTCATGAATGTTGGCCCATTTTCACTCCAATGTTTCCCACAGTTGTGTCAAGTTGGCTGGATGTCCTTTGGGTGTTGGACCATTCTTGATACACACAGGAAACTGTTGAGCGTGAAAAACCTTGCAGCGTTGCAGTTAATTGAGAGACTCAAATTTCTGAACCTTGCACCAACAACCCTACCCCTTTCAAAGGCACTTAAATATTTTGTCTTGCCCATTTACCTTCTGAATAGCACATATACCCAATCCATGTCTCAATTGTCTCAAGACTTTTTTTTTTTTACCTGTCTCCCCCTCTTCATCTACACTGATTAAGGTGAATTTAACAGGTGACATTAATAAGGGATCATAGCTTTCACCTGGATTCACCTGGTCAGTCTATATCATGTAAAGAGCAGGTGTACCTAATGATTTGTCCATTCACTGTATGTGTCTTTCTCTGCTTGTGCAGTGCGTTAACCATCTGTAACTCACTCATAACAAATCACTCCCTCGGTCTGAATAGAGTTCCAGTTAGGGGAGCACCAGGCAGTGTACTATTACTGGTCCTGTTGACAGGGTAAGCCCAGTGACTGAGGGCTGAGTAGGGTCACTGGTCCCCGGACACAGACTGGGGATCAGGGGGATGAGAGGGATTTCCCATGGAAGAGCTGCCTGGGGGGGGGCATGAGGAGGAGCTGCCTGCAGAGAGAACATGGACGTTTCGGGGAGATGGTTGGAGTTATGAGGGGGGTTGTAATGTATAGTGTACCATATAGGGGTATGGAGGGTTTAGGGGCTATTAATGACTCCTTTTATGATGGAACGGGATATGATCAGTACAGCTGAATGTAAACACGGCACAAACCACCCAATAAAATTGTCAATACACACTCCTTAAAACACTGTTTCACTCACACACACTAGCATGTCTTCTCTGTCACAGTGGGCACCCACATAGACAGAGCAGCTCAAGTTTCATGCTGACGAGTCACGAACGGAGCGTCCCTCCTAACAGATTAGTCGATGGGTTTCGGCACGGCACAATCAGCGAAGCCATTACAGAAACAATTGGTTTTGTGATAAACATTGGCCTCAGTTTCCCTTCATCTCTGTGCATCGATTACAGACGACTGCAGAAATGTTCTTTAGTCGGATCCCTTTTGTATATGAACCCTACTCTGGGTGTTGCTACAGGTTCAGTAGAATAGAATAGAAGGTGCCATCGAACCCAGGAGCTGGGATAAGTACATAGTTCCAGCAGGTAGACGTTTCCAGGATGGCCCTTACATTTCCGAGATGTACATTAAGAGTGAGGATGAGACATGAACATCATAAAGTGATGAGATGGAGAAATATATTGAGAGACATGTTGTAGAGGTAACATGATGGCGGCGTCAGATTCATGAATAAAGAATGACAAACACTATTACATAGCTGTAATGGACCCTTCAGAGAACCACACATTATGTTATGATAACATACAGTATAGACTGGGTCGTTCAGTGTAATACACATTCAATTGCATTAGGTTTCAAATGTGTTGTTAGTGAAAAGTGGAAAAACAATTCATTAAATTAAACTGATTCATTAAAAACACTGGTTTTGCGACTGTAAAAGTGTAAACATTTAAAATTAATAATAATGGTAATAAAAATGATATGATTAATAATAATATTTTTCAACACTACATCATTACTGAAAGAGAAAGAGAGTAAGAGAAAGAGAGTGAAAGAAAGAGAATTGTCTTTTACCTCAGACATCAAGGCCAAGGGCACGGAGGGGCGAGGCTCTCGTTCACAGATGGAGGAATTTTCTGGATGACCTGAAAATGCAGATAGCAGAAGACCCAGTCAAAACATACACCATGAATACACACACACATTGAGCAGGTTGCGTTCTCACCTCGGCTACGCAGTAAAATCCATACAGTAGCTTACTGTAGACAAGATTTGATGTGGAGGAAAGGGTAGAACATTTGCATTCCAATAGACTCTGTGTATCCAGTCTCCAGGCATCTAAACATATTCATCCGATATGACAGAAATACCCAGAGAAATGTCTATGACAGAGGGGGAAGTGAAAGACCGAATCAAAACCAGATTGAACAGTAATGAAAGACTCATTATTAACCCTAAATATGAATATTGAAATATCACAAATCATATTAACTGCACATTGATTTGCAAACACATGCACATACATGCATGTCAACGCGCACACGTACACACACACGCACACACACTCTGCCGGTATCGTCACGTACGCAGCCAATGAGTTTTCAGTCAACTCAGCTGGGTATCTACACGCCCAACAGCATATGGTGTACTAATGCAGACACCTACACAAACACACACACACACACACACACACACACACACACACACACACACACACACACACACACACACACACACACACACACACACACACACACACACACACACACACACACACACACACACACACACACACAGAAAGTGAAAGTGAGATACACAGGCATTTACAGTAGTCCACAGCCCTGCCCTCACTGGCTGGGCCCACACCTAGCATCACTCTGAGCCCTCACTGGCTGGGTCTGGACCTAGCATCATTCTGAGCCCTCACTGGCTGGGTCTGGACCTAGCATCACTCTGAACTCACACTTGCTGGGCCCACACCTAGCATCATTCTGAGCCCTCACTGGCTGGGTCTGGACCTAGCATCACTCTGAGCCCTCACTGGCTGGGCCCACACCTAGCATCATTCTGAGCCCTCACTGGCTGGGTCTGGACCTAGCATCACTCTGAGCCGTCACTGGCTGGGCCCACACCTAGCATCACTCTGAGCCCTTACTGGCTGGGCCCACACCTAGCATCACTCTGAGCCCTCACTGGCTGGGTCTGGACCTAGCATCACTCTGAACTCACACTGGCTGGGTCTGGACAGACAGACAGACAGACAGACAGACAGACAGACAGACAGACAGACAGACAGACAGACAGACAGACAGACAGACAGACAGACAGACAGACAGACAGACAGACAGACAGACAGACAGACAGAAACAGAGACGGACAAAGAGAAATTGTAGGAATGAGATGGGCATGAAATAGAGAAGAGAGAAGGAGAGATGGAAGCTCTGGGAGGAGTGGAGGTCACCTTGCTTGGTTAAGAGATCAATGTCCGTTTGACTTGCAGTGAGGTGGTGTGGCGTGTGTGTGTGTTGGGTCTCATCAGTGTGAAAAGTCTGAGCGGTGTCACTTTGCAATGTAGAGGATAAAAAAATTCTAAATCCACCGTATTTATTCTGTAAAAATGATTATTCACAATTATTGATTTTTTTGTTGCTTTTATACAAACCATCTACAATTGAAACATCTGAATAAGCAGTGGTAACATTTGATATAAAATAATTGACCACACACCCACAACAGTGGTGGAAAAATGACGGTCTAAGAAATACTTAATCTCTACACTGCAGTGGAGAAAATCTGAAATTATTGGGTTTTCAAATAAATGCCACATAACTCAATTTTACTGAGCTCTGACAAACTCCAGGAAAACAGCGGTGACGCAGTCTGCTGATGTAGAGAGCACAGCAGGACATAAAGTCAGCGCGTCTAAATCACTGCACGTGTAAACGTTTATCAGAGAGATGCAGATATGTTATGCCTGAACGCAGCCCAAACTAGCCCCTAACTGCTCTGAAGAAGGGGATGGGTACGTTCAAGGACCTTCTATTTAGAGGTGCTATTTATTTAGTTCATATGATTCCCTTCAACCTTCTAGGTCCAGGTGGTGATGAAGAGTTAATAATAACTTCCTAAATTCATATCGGTTTACAGTATATTTGGCAATAATTGGTTTATGCTTCTGATTCACACAGGAGCATATAAACAGATACATACATTCAGCCTCCAAAATGAATTGAAATAACTCATGCGGATAAGGAGGCGCTAGGCTACTTTGGCTTGAAGTGTTTCCAAAAAAACATATAGATGATTCAGACTTTTGGGGGAATTGGAGTAGCCCAACACATTCATATCATCAGAGTTATTTTGATTTAAAAAATATATATAATATTGTTTAAGAATTTTTTTCTGAGTGAGTTTTTTTCTAGAATGAAAAGCAGATGTCATTCGGAGAGAAAGAGAAAGTATTTTAAAGTAGAAGTCCGCTGCTCTCTTCCCCCCCCTCTCTCTCGCTCTCTTTCTGTCTCTGTCCTGCCATCCTCTGTGCCACCGGACCTCAGGGAGCTGGTGTTGGATTCATTTAAGTCCCAGTCCCTTTGCTTTAGCTCCATTTGCAGACATATAAAATTACCCCTCAGAGTACGGCTACACTTCATTATCAACATAACCTGCAGCCAGCCACTCTCAAGGACAACTCTCTAATGAGTCACATGCCTATTCCCTCTAAAATATCTATTTGAAGCACAAAGTTTCGACTTTCTGCTGCCCCAAAGAGGATAAAATGAGAGGAATATTTCCCAGTAAAATAAGTGCATCTTAATTGATCCCTGATGCACGTTTCCCCCTGAAGGAGGGAGAAAGCTTTTCTTCTCAGAGAGGATAGGAGGTGAGTAATGTTGCTGTTTCCTGTTTTCTCCCAGCGTCCTCTACCAACCTGGGCAGGACCTATAAGAAGGTTAGCAGGGAGGGGATAGGCCTCACTATTCACTCTGTGAAGGGATAAAACAAATATGTTTCAATACAATCTACATTAAATACAGTATATTGTTTTATTTGACTCAACATGAGTAATGCTTGTAAAGCAAATTTTTATCGTGTCATAGCTATTGAATAAAAAGTCTGATTTGGATTTGGGGAGTCTGTTTTATCCAAACAATTAGGTCTACCCTCCTGGGTTGTTCTTGTCAAGGACAGAGTTGATGGCCTTTACCTGTTAGAAGGTAGGTTGTCTTAAGCTGTCTAAATAAAGCATAAACAAAAGCTGTGTGTTCTATTATTCATTGGACTCTGTTTGGCCCAGAGAGAATCCAGGTTAGCACGCCAACCCCACGTTCCCTGTCTGACCTCCTCACTCTACCGTCTGTCCGTGTGTGTGTATGTGTGTGTTTGCACCCTGTCTCTGCACATTCACACACACAGACGCATAGATAAACTAAGACGTTCAGAGGTGAAAAGTCATGACGCCTGCGCAGACCAACACAAACCCACACTACAAGATCTGTCTCTCTCATAAGCACACACATACACACTAATGTCTCTTGGTAAAAAGGACAAACAAGGGGCATGTCACTCAATCTCAGCCCTATCTCCTCTCCTCTCTAACACACAGAGCCAAAGCATGTTAAGGGCAGTGTGGTGTTCTACATTTAAATCATTAGCCTGTTGATATAGGAATCAGTGTGATTTAGGAATCAGTGTGATTTAGGAATCAGTGTGATTTAGGAATTATTACATTAATACCCAGAGGGGGAATATTGTGACAGAGGAGAGGTTTGTCACCAGTCCCTGATTCTCTAATTAACACACCAATAATGACACATAGACACATACTGTGCTTATTCATACACACACATGTGACTTAACCGGACAAGCTGAAGTAAAACTCTCTTAAACTCTTTGGAACACACAAGCACACATTTGGAGACCGGTAAAACTGCAGTGAGTGTTGAGCTCTCTGTATACAGTCGGGAGCTAAGTGGCTGCTATGATGGCAGTATATATTATTCAGTCAGTAATAATGTAGAGCGTTAGATGTGTGTATCTCACACACGGAGCTATCTCTCTATGAAGAGGAAATGAGTGTGTTCCCCTGGGTTAGGGATTACTCTAATGACTTTGTGTATGGCCCTGTGCGCTCTCACTTTTGACCTCCATACATCCTCTGAAAGACAGCCTGACACACGGAAACAGACACACGCATGGACAAATGTACACACACACACACACACAAACCCTCCTAAGCCCCTCTCCTGGGCCCCCGTTTGAGCCCCTGGAGGAGTCGGGACCCCTGCCTACCTATTTTAGGATCTGTCAATAGGCTTGTTGCTCCCTGAGCGAACACCCCGCCCTGTCCACCTCCCACCTCCGTAGGCGGCAAGCATCAACACGTTGCATCGCTCCAAATGAACACCTCAGTGAGAGCAGATAGAACCATCACTCAGATAACCATGCACTGTAGCAAGGGGAAATTAGCAACAGCATCTATCGCTTATCTGTCAGTCCTCAATCAAATGTGCCAAGATTCAATATATTGTGGCTAAATCAAAGAATATAAAAACAAAGATTACAATCATTAATTATGGACAATGGCCGTCACATGATCCAAAAAACAACAGCTGAGGACTAATCCTCACTACATCTGATTCTATTCAAATAGAACAATCAATTACAGAGAGAGATAGTGTGTGTGTGTGTGGGGGGGGGGGGCTAGGACTGATTGATAGCTGGCAAGACACAGTGAAGAATGTCCCTCGCTCTCTCTCTCTCTCTCGCTCTCTCTCTCTCTCTCTCTCTCTCGCACACACACACGCGCACACACACACACACACACACACACACACACAGAGAGAGAGAGAGAGACAGAGAGAGAGAGAGAGAGAGAGAGACAGAGAGAGAGAGAGAGCGAGAAAGAGAGAGAGAAAGTGAGAGAGAAAGTGAGGGTGGAGTCGTTCTCAACATACCGCTCCAAACACTCCCCCAAAATGATAGGAATTAGGCTCCTTATACACAAAGCAACACTCTGCCAAGATAAAGAGCCAAATATTAAGAAGTCAATGTTCAAATACAGTAAACAGAATAACAGACGCAAAAAGACAAATAATATCCTCCCAAAATGATGCAAATAATTGTTGGTTGTTTTGTGTGGCTAATATAAAATATATCAATACATGGCATCTCCATGGCCGGGGATCAAACACGTATGTAATTAGATAAATTGAGTAGTTTGTCCTAAGTAAGCAGGAGAGGGGCTTGGCTGTAAATTGCGTGGTGTGTGCATGCTAAGACACAGGCCTGGCACAGCTGCAGAGAGCCGCACTCACAATTTATCATCTCTACATCGCAGGAGCCGCTGGCCCGCTCCGCTATTAATCATCAGCAAAATCATTTAATTCAGCCCCGGCTCCAACTATTGTCTCAGTCCCCCCCTCTCTCTACCCCCTCCATCGCCCCCCTCTCGGCCCTCGCTCTGGGCACATCAGCCACCACAGCAGAAGCAGCACACACCCTCCTCCTCACACATAACCATCGGAGTGAAGGAATTAAAGAGGCTCTCCGTCTGTGTAATAGGGCAACACATCATCACTTGCACATTGGAGGTTATTTGGGTGAATTATTGAAGAAGCTTGTTAAGGGTAGCCTCGCAAGCCGCCTGATCTTGCGGCGAACATTCATGTAAGCTCGCGAGATCAGGCGGCTTGCGAGGCTATGTTAGGGTGGATGCTTCCGTTTTTCTATCAACGAAGAAATGCAATGATTCTGTTATTTTAATTTCAACTAACTTATTTGTATACGTTTAACAGTGATAAAACTGCACCTGTGTAACGGTGTTCCTCCTCCTCTTCATCCGAAGAGGAGGAGCATGGATTGAACCAAGGCGCAGCGTTGTGAAATGACATGATTTATTAAACAAGACGAAAAAACGAACTACACTTGAATAATTAACAAAACAAATAAACGATGTAGACAGACCTGGACGACGAACTTACATGAAACACGAAGAACGCAATAACAGGAAAACTGACTACACAAAAACCGAACTGAACAAACATACCGAGAACAGTCCCGTGTGGCGCAACATACAGACACGGAAGACAACCACCCACAACAAACAGTGTGAAAACACCTACCTTAATATGACTCTCAATCAGAGGAAACGACACACACCTGCCTCTAATTGAGAGCCATATTAGGTACCCATTAACCAACATAGAAACAGAAAACATAGACTGCCCACCCAAACTCACGTCCTGACCAACTAACACATACAAAAACTAACAGAAAACAGGTCAGGAACGTGACAACCTGCTTAGTTTTAACAGATACTATGAGGAGACACAATGCAAATTGTTTCATCAATGTGAGAAGATCATGAATTTAAACTGGAGGTGTCATAAAAAATATGCACCCCCCCTCCACAACATGAACAATATTTTCACATAACCATCCCCTTGTACTGTAAAAAAAATACATGTGCACCCCCCCCCTTAATAAAATGATCTTTAAAACAATAATTACCGCCACAAATAACAATAACTGTAGTAATCCTGTGTTGATAAATGTGTATATCGACTTGCCCACTTCAGCATGGTATTGTGGCAGTCAATGCCACGCAGGGCAACAGGCCAGAAGGTTGAGGTTCCTCTGACCACCACAGATGAGCTCTCGCTCCCTGCCTGTTTCATTACACTACGATCAGAGCCGGCTGCAGACAATGATCAGCTAGGGGGAAATCAGATATTCAACATTTTGATGCTATATTTATAATTATTATAAATATATGCAACGATTTTCCACTAACAAGTTTCTGTGCCAATGCACCACACACAACCCATGAGCAATACATAACTGCATACCTAGTACCAACTTTGAGAGCTTCATCATGGCTTGGAGGCTGGAATTATATTAGAGTGGAGTGGATGAACGTGCACAGGTAGCTTACAGGATACTTTTCAAGTAGCCTAATCAGATGAAAACATTGTGACTAGTTGTGTTTATGCCAACCATAAAAGGTAATACATTTTAAAAGCGAAATAACAAATATTTATGCTACTTTGACACGTTAGGTTGTAGGTCAAGGAATAGCCGCTTGAATGGGGAAATAGGCAGAACGTGTGTTGAGCTTTGCTGAATAACCGGGCCTGCTGGGAGCATAGGCCTATGTCTTCACGCTATATAGAACGACTCGGGAGAATGATGACCGGCAACAGACAGCGCATCAGTATCAGAAGTAAAAATACAGCCAGACTGTCCTGTACTGGGCCTTTCTAGACCTTATAATCTGTCCAGAGTAGACCCACAACTGATCCAAATGGAATGAAACAGGCAAATCACAGAGCTTTTGCACTGTTATTGAAATTACATTTTCACTGCAGTTTACAGCCTAGCGTAGAATTGTACTCACTTGAAAACAATAATGCAAATATGAATTGCATTGTGGTGTTGTAAGCTGGTCTAGGTAGGATAATTATATTGTCCCTAAGGCCATACACATGTAATTAACTGTATAACAGATCTATTTATTTATAAAGTGAGGCAAGGCAGCGATTAAAAAGAAAATCCTAATAAAAAAATCTAATTAAAGTTGTACCCCTTGAAATAATACCAAACAACCTTTGTACAACACCTAGGGACCTCACAAAGTGATTTCAGCCTTTTGGTTTTGTAGCGAACGGTGGGGCAGGAAATACAACTCGGATCACTGGCGTGAAAGACAAACACCCTACGCATCATGCCAATAGGGTTAACCCACATGCTGGGAATTGTAACGTGGCTCATATAGCAAGGTTTTCTTCACTGCCCCCTCCCTGTGCTTCGACTACTCAACCCCTTAGCACGTCCGAGCCGTTGGCCGCACGGCCACCATCCCACTTCTGAGACCAGTGTACCAAACGGCAGGACAAGGAAGCGAAACCAGGTCACTGGCATGAACACCCTATGCATCATGCCAATAGGGTTAACTCACTTGGTAGGAATAGTATCATTTAGCAGTCTCTCTTATCCCGAGCAACTTACAGGAGCAATTAGGGTTAAGTGCCTTGCTCAAAGGCACATCAACAGATTTTTCACCTAGCCGGCTCGAGATTCGAACCAGCAACCTTTCAGTTACCGGCTCAACGCTCTTAACCGCAAGGCTACCTGCCACTCTCATCACGGCTCATATACTGAGGATTGTGACAGTATAATGGTTTTGGAATGACAGTCACAGGAACCAGGGTTTGAGTCCCAGTCAGGGTTCCTCCCTAATCCACTATATTGGTGTCAGGTGTTGGAAAGCACCATTGAAAGCATGTCCCAGACGAGTTTTAGTCACAGTACATTTGTGTTAGGCTAGCAGTGTTTCTGTCAGGTTTCTGTACTGCACATAAGATGGCAGAGTATACAAAACAAATGTGCACCTGATTGATACAAATATTAATGATATCATTCTGCGAGGTAGGCCTACTTTGCATTCAGCATTTAATTGGGAAAGTTTTTGAAAAAATAAGTTGTGTTAAGTTGGCTGGATGTCCTTTGGGTGGTGGACCATTCTTGATACACACGGGAAACTGTTGAGCGTGAAAAACCCAGCAGGGTTGCAGTTCTTGACACAGTCAAACCGGTGCGCCTGACACATACTACCCTCTGAATGGCACACATACACAATCCATGTCTCAATTGTCTCAAGGCTTTAAAATCATTCTTTAACATTTCTCCTCCCTTTCATCTATATTGATTTAAGTGGATTTAACAGATGACATCAATAAGGGATCATAGTTTTCACCCCGGTTCACCTGGTCAGTCTATGTCATGGAAAGAGCAGGTGTTCCTAATGTTTTGTACAATCAGTATTTCTCTTACTTTTAGAAGTGTTTACTTCAGGCTGACTAATAACATCTATTGAGTTGCAATGCCCGATAATTGAATATCCAAATCAAATTAAATGATCTACAAAATGGGTTTTGCAGCAACACAATTTGAAAGGAACGCTACAGCTACGTTTTTTCCTTTCATTGTTTGCGAATCACAAATTATTCTTTTGATTCCCATGATTCGATTCACTGCAATTTAACCAAACCTCAACTACTACAATGGCGAAGCACATCATTCAATTCGTCAAAAATAATCATTTAAAATGAATAGTTTCATATGAATTAAATGAATCACAATAAAAAAAATATATATTCTGAGAAATGTGAAGAGGGGCGTCTGTTATATAGTCAATTAAATCTGTAGGGCCTAAACAAGATCAATAGGGGATATTATTTAACTGCGTGTCTCATGGCTTTACTGTTCTTTCATGCGCAATGATGCACCTGGCCTCTCCGCTGACTATCAGCTATCCCTCTAAGTTCTTGTGGATTTCTGTAGAAAATTGGTGCAGATTTCAATGACTTGATGTGTGGTATGATTGCTAGTTAACCTATTGCAGATCTGGACAAACGATCCACCTACCACTATTGTCACTATGGATAGAGGACAGGACAGAGTTGACTGTATAGTAAGTGTGCAGAAAAGCGTAGTGCATAAGGGAAGTACCAAAAAACCTTGATAGTGGGGGGCGCATGCAAGAAGATGAGGAAATGTGGCTATATGGAAGAAATTATATAGTAAAACCTGCAAAATGGGGAATGTAAACCACAGAAAAAATGCACTACCTCCCCTGTGCCCAATAAAAAAAATCACACAACACTCCTACCCCAGTAACCTCCCACCCCAGTAACCTCCCACCCCAGTAACCTCCCACCCTAGTAACCTCCCACCCCAGAAACCTCCCACCCCAGTAACCTCCCACCCCAGTAATCTCCCACCCCAGTAACCTCCCACCCCAGTAACCTCCCACCCCAGTAACCTCCCACCCAGAAACCTCCCACCCCAGTAACCTCCCACCCCAGAAACCTCCCACCCCAGTAACCTCGCACCCCAGTAACCTCCCACCCCAGAAACCTCCCACCCCAGAAACCTTGCACCCCAGTAACCTCCCACCCCAGAAACCTCGCACCCCAGTAACCTCCCACCCCAGAAACCTCGCACCCCAGTAACCTCCCACCCCAGAAACCTCCCACCCCAGTAAACTCCCACCCCAGAAACCTCCCACCCCAGAAACCTCGCACCCCAGTAACCCCCCACCCCAGAAACCTCCCACCCCAGAAACCTCCCACCCCAGAAACCTCGCACCCCAGTAACCTCCCACCCCAGAAACCTCGCACCCCAGTAACCTCCCACCCCAGAAACCTCGCACCCCAGTAACCTCCCACCCCAGAAACCTCCCACCCCAGTAACCTCCCACCCCAGTAACCTCCCACCCCAGTAACCTCCCACCCCAGAAACCTCCCACCCCAGTAACCTCGCACCCCAGTAACCTCGCACCCCAGTAAATTGCGAACTGTCCCTTATCAAGAGAAAAGAGACACCAACCACTATAAAGGTGATTTAAACGTTATGATAAGATGACCTCACCCCCGCTCATCCATGTTCAGAGTATACATGCATGCACCCACTCTCACATGCAAAACCTTACATTCACACCTTAATGTGCACACTGCTGCATTGGTGTGCTGCTGAAAACAAAAAGGAAAGAGAGTGAGATTGAATTTAATCCCTAAAATGCTGTCTTGTTCACACTGTCACATCTTTGTTCTCATTAACCAATTGTTGTAGAACACTAAAACAAAATGCCCTCCATTCTCCTACACAAGTCTCTTGGACAGTTTGATATGACAAACACATTGAGAGGGATCTTCAGTTCCTGTCCCCTTGGGGACACTAAGATTAAGATCCATCCTCAGAAGAGGTCTCAAAGGTCATAAGGTCAACGCCAAACCAACAGCGGGTTGGGAGAAGCGCTACTGTGCCTCATCTGCCCACGCCTACCCCGGTGACTCATTATGCATCGCCCTGGCACCGTCTCCTACACCCCCTCACATGCACGACAGAGCCCGCTTCGCCTGCTGGGTGTACCCCTGTCTTTCGGAGCATGGTCTGTTCTCTGTTCTAGGCCAAATGCAAGGGAGGAGGAGGGCAGGGAGGAAAGAACGGTGAAAAGGGGTACATAGGGATTGGGCTGTTGCAGAATACACACAAACACACACACATGGAATGTCACACACACATAGATATCTATAGAAACACAGGAACATACGAGTATAGTCTCACAAAAATAGTCACACGCATATTTGGCATATAGACATAGACGTGTGCACCCACACCCACACACAGACACAGACACAGACAAACACACACGAATGCAAGGACATACTTCCATTGCCCTACTAACATGTGGAACTACAACAAATCCAGATGTTCCCAAAATCATAAATGTGCAAATAATATAGTTTTGCATGAAAGCACAACAAAAAGTAAGCTCACCTTTTTGTTATGAATCATTCAAATTGAGGATGAAATGCATCACTTCAGTTTTAATAAAACGTGTAATCATAATGTACAATGCACACATGTATGCTACTGGCATTGTACTAAGCTTTACATCAATGACATGAATGATAGATATATATTGAAAATAATTATGGAATGTAAATACATACCCAGGAGGCTTGATCCATGGCAAATAACGTTGACTCTTACCTCAACTATACCTTTCATTTTGTTTATTCAAATTTTTTACGTGAAATGGTATTTAGTTCAAATAAATATTGAACAGTGAAACAAAGTCTAATAAGTAATGAGACTGTCTGTCTTACACCTTTCTTTCTTTTTAAAGAAAAAATGAATAACTTTGTAGTAATACTATTACTACTGACCTGTAAAGATGCTCACAGAAATGTTAAGGTGCATCACTTCAAAATTGATTTTATCTCTAACAAAAGTACAACGTGTATGTATTTTTAAAGTAAAATTGTGTTCCACATTTAAGATGTTGTTTGAGGTTTTGAACGAGGCTCATATTAGACAGGGTTGCTACCTAGCCAAACAAATTGTTACTGATGTGATTATCTGGCATTAGTCATGCCTCCTTCCATCTGCACAGATGAAGACAAATCCCACAGACTAGAACAACTTCAGGAAAATTTGATGAAAACGGATGGATAGCAATTCATATATAGCGTACTTTAAGTCCATCCCCCAAATGTAACTCCTTGTGTCTATTCCCATTCACATGAACTACTCTGGATTTGTTTGTGAAATTCACATTCAATCATTATCTCAGGTCTATGTCAAGAGAAAACGGAGAAGCTTAATGAAAGGCCGATTACATACATTTATTGCATTTCATTTAATTGTAAGAAATGGAGAAAAAAATGAGCACATATGAACATCACATAATATGGTTAGTGAGGGAAATAATTTTGCACAGCAAAATATATAAGAGGAAAGTTTAATTAACATATGTATTAAAGATTTATTGATGAATGGTATCTCCCCATTTTGTACAAGCAGGGTGTCAATCCCTGTCTATTTAACAATGTCCAGACATTATTGATTATAATAATATTATTGCCTTGGAAATAATGAGTTTGTTTGAGCCAAAAAATAATCTAGTACTGATTGACAACAAACTACTAAAATTAAGTTATCCAGCAATGTCAAAAGGTATCTATCTGCGTTTTTGAATTAGCTTAATCGAGTAACCATTCTGTGATATATTGCAGACTACATTTTAGTGCAATTCAGTCCAAAATACATTATCAAAATGCATGATTCACGCAGACTTAGGGCTGAAGTTTCTACTCATTTAATACTTTGGTTTAAAATACAGTGAGTGGTAGGTGAAGACAAACACTACTACAGCTGTCAAACTACTGCTTGAACTGCAAGAACATGCTGCACAAAGCGCTGCTTATGCATGGAAACAATACTGTTCAATTGTATAAACTGAAGATGCCCCAACCTCTCCTACCAATGACAGGAAAACAATTTAGTGCACAGGACTTTATGAAACCTACAGCTAAATGATCCTAATCATCTACATCACATTCTTTTTTAAATGTCAACTAGCACATCCATGTTTTCCTTTAGATTCACAGAGTATAACAACTACTGTAGGTCTACAAATACTTCAATTATAATCCAGAGCATTCCACAGTTGTTAAATGCACAAGGATGGGGTATTTATTTTTTTAAATACACAAACTGCTTTTAAGCAACATACAGTTTAGTCCCATATAGGGATAGATAATTCATTTTAGAATAGTTGAGGTCCTTTTTTGCTGCCTCGCTACATGGATACCGCCGACCATCTTCCATCAGGAATGCGTCATACTGTATAGAAATGGGCGCTTAGTAGTATCATTCAACACAGTTGAAATGCACTTACACGGTAAGGGGGGTGGTATAAGAGTCCTTGTCACTTTTTTGTTGCTGTCCCAAAAAAGTGATCAGGTCATAAAACAAGTATGAATGCCATGCTGGAGTCATCCGATAAAAGTACATTTTCAAGCACAAAAAGAAAAGAAAACCCGTACATGTCCAGCATGCAGGCCAGTTCAATAACATATCTATTTTAGAATAATGGATATTGTTTCTTATGAGTAATATAGTCTGTTTGTTGCTTAACACAAAATAGCAAGCATAACGCATGAGATGAGGTGGGGTAAAATGGCAGGCTCGCAGTCCTCCGAGTTTGGCAGAACAAAAACAGAAAGGGGAAAAGGCCAAAAACGTCTTCTTACTGTAGATGGATGCAGTTTTTGACCGGTATTTGTACACGGATTTCAAAGTCGAAAGGTGAAAAAAGGCAAGTCGACGAACTTCCAAGGGGTATACTTAGTGCTTGCATGCACACATAGTATACAGCAACATTGTAAAGTTAAAACAACTTCGAAAAATAATAAATGATAGTTCATATTCAAAACACTGCAAGTCAAATGAACAATGATGAAAAAGAGCTTGACAAAAATATGCATCAAATAATAAGTATGGTAGCAAAAAAAGATGATGGCAGGTTTAAGTTTCTACTCCAAAATGAAGGGCAATTATGACAAAGTTCCATCTTTCTATTGCAAGCCCCAAAACTTAAAACCGTTATTTGACAGACTGAGTAAACCCCTGTTGTCAAAAAAAAAATTAACCGAAAAAAATGTTTGCAAATTAGTTTTCTTGGTCTAGTAAGCCCCATTACAAAAAAAAATCACAATGAAAACTTTTTAATGAGGGAACTGACAAACTCAGTTTTCATGATAATGTCGACACTCACATGAAAAACTCCGGGGAGGAAGGGTTGTTGTCACTGCTGGATCCATTTTCTCTGAAGCCGTTGCTGATGAGCTTCTCATATTTTTCTTTGTATGCGTCCCTCTCCCTGGCCAGCCTGGAGATCTCCGCCTTGAGGTGGTCAACTTGCTGGACGAGCTGCGTCTTCTCGCCCTCCAGGACGTGCCGCTGCTGCACCCGCTTGTAGCGGCAGGACTGCGCATAGCCTCTGTTCTTTAGGGTCCTCCTCTTCTGTTTCAGCCGGATCACTTCTTCCTTGCTGACTCCACGTAGCTGCCGGTTGAGCTCCCGCACCGACATGCCCACCAGCTGGTCGTCCGAAAACCGGTCGTCCAAATGTCCCATGTGTGGGTGGTTTCCTCCGGAGCTGCCGTTGGACGAGACCCCAGGTGATTGGTGATGGTGGCCGCCGTTGTGGTGGTGATGGTGGTGGTGGGGCCCCCCGTTCTGGGCTGCTGCGGCGGCGATAACTGCGGACACCACCGCCGCGGCTGAGCCCATCTCTTCCCCGCCCATGGTGCCTCCTCCTCCGGCTCCGCCGGCAAACTGCTGCCCTCTAGGATAGCCATCGAAGGACTGGAGCTGGTGACTGTTGTTGATCAGCGCCTCAACTGCGTCTTCGGGGCTGAAGCCCAGCGCCTCCGGATTCAACTGCGGTTGATAACCGGACATCCAGTAGAAATCCTCCAAGTGTGCCTTCTGTTCGCTCCCCGACCCCGGACTGGGCGACGAGAAGCTTGGAGAAGGGGGCACCGAGCTGCAAGGCGTGCTCATCGGGGTGGAAGACAAGGATCCCCCGGCGATAAGGCGGCTGCACTGGCTGATGTTGCGATCAGGCTCCACCGGCTCCTTTTTCACTTCAAACTTCATCAGATCGAAGTCATTAACATATTCCATGGCCAGGGGACTGGTGGGCAGGTCGGAGTTGCTCATTGCCAGTTCTGATGCCATCCTCTTGCTGCCGACAGTCCTCCAAAGGGGGTGAAGAGCAGCTGTCAAACTGAGTTGGTTTGGAAGAACGTGAGCCAGTTTGCTTTTTAAGCGTATTTGTCTTAAAGTGAAAAAATAGGTTTTCAATGTCCTTTTTGCAGCGACGTGTTCCCAACTGTAAATTAATAGTTTTCTTTTCAGAGTCTATTGCACAGACGCACCAGAGCCGTGCACGCGAGTTGCGGAGTCCTCTTTCAGCATCAGAAATTCTGCGAATTTGTATTTTTAACATTTAACACATTACTGTTTCTTCATGGATAGGCCTACATTGCGTAAAGCGGAGAGGGTGAAATGTCGAAGGAGAGGGGTAAATGTAGCCTCGCACGTAAAATGCCTCTGACTTGTAGGCGATTTTTTAGAAGGATCACACAGCAGATGAGTTTAAAAGCATTGCAGAGTTTTATAGCCGCCCTGACGTCAGGTTGGAAATGGTAAATTGACTCGGACGAAGAGCCAATGGGCTCGCACAATCTATGGGCTAATTAACATATTAGTACAGAAACAAAACTTTTCTCAACTGTCAAAGGCTATCAGCTGACTGTCAGCTGCAATTCAACCTCTTAACTCTTTCGCCTCTCCATTGTAGGTATATTATTTGAATGGCCATTTATTCTACCATTTGGACAAAAAATAACCATTAAATTCTCTCACTGCGCTCATGGTGGGGAAAGGACAGTAGGCTGTGTGCACATTTTGGTTCGATTTAGTGTTATTGCAAGTGGCAATGGTAACATTTTAATATCCAAATGTAAATTACAATATGCAAAATATTAAGTTATTGAAGCAATAATATATATTATTAGTTGTTGTCATAAACTAAATGCGTAATAACGCTTTTGTATGGTTGTAGGATTTATATTAGTTTCAAAAGTATCAAAACATAGTATTCATGATTTATAATGTGCAAATATTGGGGGAATGGTTATGCACACGTTTTCACAGTTCGTGTTACTTTAAATTCGAAGTGGTCAAATCTACCAGTAGCCTAACCAAAATGCATAAGCATGCTTTACAATCATCTTAGTTACATGAACAACATCGTTGGCTCATACAGTATTAATATGTGACAGAATACAGGAATACATACGATTCTGTGCTGAAGTTCTATGAAATAAAATTACAAAGGATTTGTGGAGAGCAGACATACATCTGCCGTTCTAAAACTCAACAGTGCCACCTTTTGGGGACATTGAAGCACCGTTCTACAAAATAAACTGCTTCATCTGAAAGAATCATTCACAGCAGAAGCAAAATTAGACAATTTCGCAAGAGACTATTTCTTGTAAAGAATAATACTTCAATGTATGTATATGGTATGGTACATTTGCTTTAGAATGACAGTATGGATACATTGGCAGGGGAATAGCCAAATGTGGTGCACATGGTGCATATTTCTGGCATATCCCGCATGAATCACGTGTCAATTGCAAGATCTTTTTGGGGAGAAAATATAGGCTACAACATTCCCCACTCCATCAGCTGTATACACTAGATGGTGTAGAACATTCGTTACATAAGACAAGTAAACATGTACTTCCTACGTGGTCGTATCAAATCATCATCCCCTCATATAGGCTGCTTTTAAGCAGTGGTTACATGGGAGTCATTCAGTAATGAACAATGTGTTCCAACCAGGAGATTTTCCTACATGAATTACAGTGCTATATATAAAAAAAACTTTATCTAAAGCAGTGATTCCGCGGGCCCTGCTCCAAAGTCATACATTAAACCACTCTCTTGTACATTGCACTTTATCTCGACAGTTCAGAGGTCAGACATTTCCTCTGGTTTTAATGGACTGCGTGTCATGAGCAACTCACTTGTTGAAGTTACCTCACCTCCTACCCTCATTTACTCAGTCTAATCAGTGATATAATGCTTCGTTGACAATTTCTCGTAATTTAGTAAATACCAGCATAAGACTGGGAAAAATCCCTTTCAACGCCCATCCAACTGGTAATTACTAGAACCAAAATCGTGTAGGCCTATCATCCGCGTGCTCTGAGTTTCCCACTTGCACCTCTCTGTCGTCATGTGCAAAACATAGCAAAACAATCACAAGCCTAATATCCTCCGTGTTTGATGGTGTGTCCCATCAAAACCTGAATGCACCTGACTCATTATTACGACTTGACAACTGTAGTTACTACCTTCCCATTTGGTTATGAATGCAGCATAACATTGGCTATTTGACAGCAATAGGAGGGACTTCGTTTTCACCAACCAAATTATGTTTGACCAGAGTTTCCCGGTCTAAAGCACAGCCTGGTTACTTAGGCCACTGCCACAGGTTTGTTGTGTGTTTACCTATACAGTTTGGGCTACTCATAGGCCAACCAACAAATGCAAGCCTGTAAAGTAGGCTAAACGTATAGAGTAACTCACAGCACCTAACGTCAACTATGGAGATTTGCTACCCTAAAGTCTAGGTGTATGTATTTTGCATTTAGTCTGCAAGTGTAGCCTCACTCGCCTACATTAGTAGCCTAAACACTTCGTGGTGCGCAAATGTCCTAAGTTATAGGTCAAAAGTCTGGTTTTAGGAAATTGTCGCAAAATGTGGCAATGATACAATATTTAATTGCGTGTGCCGGTAAATCATGCATAATAACACCGTCCATAGATAAAGTGATCATGTAAGATCCACCACGGGCTTCATACCTCGGACTATTTGGAGGGAAGCTTTTTCTCCGCTTTTGACACGGCGTTGACAAATAGCCGTTTCATGTCTGTGACAAAAAGCCTATAATCATAGTCTCTGTCTTTCTCCAACTCCAAGACTATGATCACATCCCTAGGACTGAGTATTTTTAGCTTTCCGGGTGCACACAGTGAAATGATATGCCAAATAACTCACGTCCCAGCCGCCAATCTATGTGAAAGAGGACAGTGCCAATCAGTCTGATGTTGTTATAACCGTTCAGCGAGTTCAACGCTTCCCAACTTCCGTTCCAAACTTCAGGTCAGATTTTTCTTTCATTTCCCCGTCACCGAACTGCTTTTACTTCACTACATTCCTGAATACAATTATGTACTTTTTACTCCATACATTTTCCCTGACACCCAAAAGTACTCGATACATTTTGAATGCTTAGCAGGACAGGAAAATGGTACAATTCACGCACTTCTCAAGAGAACATCCCTTGTCATCCCTACTGCCTCTGATCTGGCGGACTCACTAAACACAAACGCTTTGTTTGTAAATGATGTCTGAGTGTTGGACTGTGCCTCTGGCTATCCATAATTTAAAATAACAAGAAAAATGTACCGTATGTTTCGCTTAATTTAAGGAATGTGACCTTTTTTATACATTTACCTTTTATACTAAAGTATATTTTTGCAATTACATTTACTTTTGATACTTAAGTATATATATACAACCAAATACTTGTAGACTTTTACACAAGTTTTATTTTACAGGGTGACTTACTTGAGTCATTTTCTATGAAGGTATTTGTTTTTATTTTTTATTTGGGTACTTTTTATAGAGCTTCCTTTGTGTCACCCTCATCACACACCCCCTTGTCCCCTCCACTCTCTCTCTCTGTCTCTCTGTCTCTCTGTCTCTGTCTCTGTCTCTGTCTCTGTCTCTCTCTCTCTCTCTCTCTCTCTCTCTCTCTCTCTCTCTCTCTCTCTCTCTCTCTCTCTCTCTCTCTCTCTCTCTCTCTCTCTCTCTCTCTCTCTCTCTCTCTCTCTCTCTCTCTCTCTCCGTCTCTCTCTGTCTCTCTCTGTCTCTCTCTGTCTCTATCCCTCTCCTCACCATATTCACTAATGTAGTCTTTGTCTAAACTCAGTGTGGGAGTACTTCCAATGTATGAGAAAGCTCATTGCACAATAACCAGTTTGATGAGTGGAGATGCGTTTGAAGTCATTCAAATGCCATCCTTGATTAAGTTTAGTCACCTGACAATGACAACACAAAACAACAGTGTTACTCAAGTGAAATACCAATGATCTAAAAACACAATCACACACAAGGCCCTATCACACAGACTTTGGCAATACAGTGAAGTCAAATAGTGGAGATAGGAATTAGTAAACTAGAGATAGCCTAGGACTCATCCTGTTGCTATGTCACTGTGGGATGTGGATCAATGCGTGTTTAGAATGTTACCATCTGAACTTTGTTTATTGGCGATGAGTCAAGGGGTCAAAGGTGAGATTAAATCCCCTTGCCCTGATAGCCGTGGGATCATGGTCAATGGAAAATCCCCCTGTTAGCTGTCCTACTGTACCTGTCTAACTCATAATCACTATGACGACTCATGTCAATGGTTTTTGATTCGTCATTCAGGTGGGATGATGCTGATCCCTACAGATCGTTCAAGATGAACAGAGCTTGTGTATGTTTTCATAGGAATCATTACAAGGCTAAAATAGGTGACAGTATGGATTTCATATAGCAATGGCCCAGATACCTTCTTCAGTAGGACTTATCCCCTGTCATTTGATAATGTCGCTAACACACATATAATTTCATTTTTATTTCACATTAACAAAGGTTACCATGCAGCTTTTGTTAGTTGGTCCAAGATAGTGTGGACTCAAGGCAAGTCAAGACAAAGGTGTTGATATCTAATCTATCTCTTGAAAATATTCAAAACGGGTTATTTCAAGTGGAGATAAAACCAGATAACACCACAGCCCTGTATATACTGTACAGAAATAGATCCAGACAAGGAGAGACATGGAAACTTGTGTGGTTTTAGCTCTGTAGATTGTTGTCCACTAACTGATTTTGAAAACAGAAGCTATTCGTTTTTCACTTTTTCATTCAGGCAGTTATATTTAGTGTTGTCTTTCTGTCTCTCTGTCTGTCTGGCTGTTTGGCTGGCTTTGTGTGTGTCTCTCTGTGTGTGTGTGTGTGTGTGTGTGTGTGTGTGTGTGTGTGTGTGTGTGTGTGTGTGTGTGTGTGTGTGTGTGTGTGTGTGTGTGTGTGTGTGTGTGTGTGTGTGTGTGTGTGTGTGTGTGTGTGTGTGTGTGTGTGCGTGCATGCATGCATGCGTGTGTGTGTGTGTTTGTTTGTTGGTTTTACAAATTGTAGAAAACATTTGCCTGCTTTTCTTTCTCAGCCACATATAAAACAGTTATGTGAAGGGGAAATGAAAGAGAAAATCTGACCTGAAGTTTGGAACGGAAGTTGGGAAGCGTTGAACTCGCTGAACAGTTATAACAACATCAGACTGATTGGCACTGTCCTCTTTCACATAGATTGACGGCTGGGACGTGAGTTATTTGGCATATCATTACACTGTGTGTACCCAGGAAGCTAAAAATACTCATTCCTAGTGATGAGATCATAGTCTTGGGGTTGGAGAGAGACACGGACTATGATTATAGGCTTTTTGTCACAGGCATGAAACGGCTATTTGTCAACGCCGTGTCAAAAGCGGAGACAAAGCTTCCCTCCAAATAGTCCGAGGTATGAAGCCTGTGGTGGATCTTACATGATCAATTTATCAATGGACGGTAAAGTACAGATACCCCCAAAACTACTTAAGTTGTACTTTAAAGTATTTGGACTTAAGTACTTTACACCACTGACAGAAAGGGACATAGAGGGACAGAGGGAGACAAAGTGAGACAGAGAGGGACAGAGAGGGTAGTCAGGATGCACAGCGATACAAAGGAGGTATTCTGAGAGAAGAAGCTTGGTCTTTAGGATGTGGCTAGCAAACACTAACACTAACACTATCTGACCACAGCAACAGCAGAGAGAAAGGGAGAGAGAGAGAGGGATTCAACTGTTCTTAATATCTTACTGAAATGCATACAATATTAGGTTAGTGAAATGGTTATTGATAGGATGCATAATGCATTCATGTTGAAAGGAGAAGACAGTAGACAGTACCAGTATGCTGCTTCAGGTCTTTGACATAATCATTGTCACTAATAGTGGGCAAGAACTTATCAGCAAGACATTTTCATAGAGATTCAATTGTAAACAGCATGAAAGTCACAAAGAAATTATGAGACTGATTGTGAAAGAGTGATTACAGAAAACGTGTTATAATACTGCTTCTATAAGGGCACAGGGTGAGACCCAGATGCAGACACGGGAGGCAGATGGTTCGAGTCTCTGATATTTATTATAATCCAAGGGGCAGGCAAAAGAATGGTCGTGGACAGGCAAAAGATCATAGCAAGGTCAGAGTCCAGGAGGTACAGAGTGGCAGGCAGACTCGAGGTCAGGGCAGGCAGTATGGTCAGGCAGGCAGGTTCAGAGTCAAGGCAGGCAAGGGTCAAAACCGGGAGGACTAGCAAAAGAGAGATTAGAAAAAGCAGGAGCACGGAAAAACACGCTGGTTGACTTGACAGACAAGACGAACTGGCAACAGACAAACAGAGAACACCGGAATAAATACCCAGGGACTAATGGGGAAAACGTGTGACACCTACAGCAAGTAGAGACAGGTGAAACAGATCAGGGCGTGACGCTTTCAGAAAGCGCTAACCCGCAAGCTATGAAACCACTCGATACATGTGAAAACAGATAGGTACCCTGTTCCCCGATGCTTCGCCTTAGCCTGAACCTAAGTTCAGATGCTCTTGGTCAGTGTGCGCAGCGGGTTATTGTGCAGGACATTGCATATGCCTAAACATTAATGAATTCTTGCCTGCATAGGATCGGAGACCATACGTATATATTCAGTATATAATAAAAATAATATATATGCCATTTAGCAGATGTAATTGCACACACAGTGGTGGCCATGAGTACTGGCTGCAAAACAAAGCAACATGCTCTAGCTTCTAATTCTGCATATGGACCCCATAGAATAACATGATTTCTGTCATCTGACCCTGAAACAAGTTTCCAGTGATCTCAAACGATGCCATTATATCCATAGCAGCTCATATGCTTATATACAAATAAACCCAAAAACTATTGAATAGAGTCTATGCCCATATTTTCCCTCTAGTCTTTTGTTTGGGGTTACCTGCTCATGGAAAGACACAGCACGGTAAGGCAGTGTGGCGTTCCCTGGGGTAGAGCCACAGCAGTGCAGCAAGACTAATACACAAGCGAAGGCAAAGCTCATTAGTCATGAAAGAACAAAGTGCCAGACCTAATTTAGCTGCTTTTGTGTCTTTGAAGTTATTGATGATGCAGTGCGGAGAGGGAGAGATCTACATGGAAGGGATAGCACCACTGTGCAGCAAGTAGCCTGATCAAAAGACCGAGAGAGGAGGAAGATGGTTGCCTTACCGGACAAAATGGAGGGGAAATACAGATAGGTAGGTAGAGATATGTATTCAGGCGAAGACACCTTAGTTTTAAAAGCGTAATGAATGTGTGTTAAAATATATATTTTGGTGGAGTATCAGTGAGCTATAAAAATAAATAGAGAGATTTGCACACTCTGTATATATAAACTCACAGTCATTTATTTGGTAAAACACCAATGTGTTGGCATCACTGGGCCTTCTTCAGGGTCACCCAGTTGATTCGCTGTTAGTCAGCACCTCCACACAAAATAATTGTGCTCCAGCTCCAGCTTTTTATTAGAGCATCAGTGAGTTATGGAGAATCGATGACATGAATGCTACTCTCTATTGGACGAAGAAGCATGTTAAATGAAATGCCATGTTCATTAAAAGTATTTGATGTATGTACACACAATAAGATACTGTCTAGAAATGCATTTAGTAGGAATTAGTTCATTGGGTACAGAGAATTTTCTCTAGGAATATCTTAGACAATGGAAGATAAGCAGAAGTCATAGAAAGCACAGCCCCTGAAGCACCAAAACATGTCAACATGACCCCCCTTGGAATGACTATTCATGGGAAGAATTAACATATCACTTTTTGGACCCTTAGAACTAAAGCCTTAAAGGGCACTTTAACACTGCATGATTAGCTCCTAAGGCTATGTGTGTTCTATGAAGTTTTTTTTATTTTTATGATAATAGGGATTTTTTGTATTATATCCAGTGTCGTCCAGCTAAACACTGGAAAAGTAGATTTCATCAACTGTTTATTTACCTGTCTAATCTAACTGTTAGAACATGCACGCACACACACACACACACACACACACACACACACACACACACACACACACACACACACACACACACACACACACACACACACACACACACACACACACACACACACACACACACACACACACACACACACACACACACACACTATTTGGCTGTTGATTGGTCATTGTTCTATTCTAAGTCCTTGAACCATCTTCTCTCTGATCCTGATTTAACAGTTGAACCTGTATCAGGTCTCTCTCTCTCTCTCTCTCTCTTCGACATTTAAACATCATTAACCCTAACACACAGTAGAGCAGGAATTAACAGCTCCACTGAATAGTTACACTGAATAGACTATCAGAGTGGGTTAGATCAGGTACTGTATCAGGACTGTATTTGTCTCATTCTTACACACACTGGCCCTCATTAATCAATCGTGAACAGCACGGATATGGGGGTTTGTGGTTGTTTTCAGAGTTGATTTTGCATAGTTAAACAAATAATTTCTGACATATAAATTTGATAGATCTTGCATGGTTTGTTTAATAATGTGTTCTTCAATTGAATGTATTGTGATAAATAGCTAGGAGACTGAGTGGGCAGGTCAGTGAGATGTTTGCTGTGGGATTGCAATAGACGGGAGTGGCAGGAGAAGTGGGGGGGGGGGGGGGGGGGGTTGTGAATTAAACTGACAACAGTTCAGTGAGAGGCAGCCAGGGGTTGATAAGGCACAGAGCTGCCATCTAATCAGTCACTTAGGCGTCCCAACACTGAGCTGTACCACACACATACTCACACACATACTCACACACATACTCACACACATACTCACACACATACTCACACACATACTCACACACACCCCAATCTGAATGCGTTATCCAGGTCTCTACTGTTTACAGTCTGAGAGCTGATAGGGTCTGCTGCAACTACTCTGAATGTTGTCTGAATGCAGCGTTACGGTTTCATAATAGGGTGTCCAGTCCAGTACACAAGTCCCTCCACCCCAACTGACAAGCACTAAGAAGGGCAAGACGTTTCATCAACAGTGTAGTGATAGAGCCACCGTTGGAATCTCAATTTTCACCCTGCCACCAGAATGTGGGCACAGCCAAGCTGTAATTACCTTAATCCATCTGTCACCCAGCGAGAGAGGGCAGAGGGGGTAGAGGGAGTGGATGGGCAGGCAAAGGAGACTAAACAGGGTCAGAGGTGACCATCACCATCTCTCCACTGTGAGGTCTCCAGGACAGCCGCTGTGACCGTACGGGGAAGATATTTGGTGGAGCACGGAGGAGGAAACAGCCATTGTCTGACAGGGGAGCGAGGGAGGCCATACCGAGACCAGGGGGTTGACGCCAGGGGTCAGCGTTGTTGGCTTTGATTTTGACATTGACACCATGGTGAGATGCATGGCGCGGCACCAGCAGTAAACCAACGAATCTATCACAGCCATGTGAAAGACTGAGTCAGACTTGCGTGTCTATTGGACTACAGAAGTGATTCGTTCTTTTCGAACAACTCTTTTTAGTGACTCGAGATTCATGATTTGTTTTCCTGAGTGACTCGTTCCTTTTATTTGTTCGTTGGACCTGCTGTCCGCAATGACGACAGCAGGATTAATATGTGCTCCTCCGGCTCAGCGGCTCCAGAGATGTGCCCCGACCAACAACTGTAAAATAATCATGCTGCTGGCAGCATAGAGAAGAAAAATATATGTTTAGAACTGGTAATTGCTCGCATGGTGCAAGAATCAATGCAACTGATTATTGAATGTGATGATGGACACAGCTTTGTTGAACCAGAACATACACACAGCCTCTTCTCAACAAACTCGAACTCGAGAACAAATCCTTTGGGGTGGTGCAGTTCGCAAACGATATTGTGCTCACAATCTAGTCTGGTTGCGGCCAGTATCAATAAATAATCATATTTGTATGGCTAGCAGTCAAGTCTCAGTCACAAAGGACATCTCCAATAAGCCCCATATAGTGAACGACATGTGAACGAAAGGCTCGTAGAATCATCAAGTTTTCAGTACATCGTTAGTCAGTAGGGGGTCCAGCGTGCTCTGGGCATACTGACTCAAGTGAACGAAATGAGTCGAAAGATTAATTATTTTGAGTGAACATGTCGAAAAGATCAGAGTCAGTGAAAAGAGACAAACCCCATCACTAGAATAGAGGGCCGCCTCCTAGTCAGAAGGCCAAGGAATGGGCCGGAATAGGAAGGAATGGAATATAAAAAGAAGAGAAAATAAAAGAAGAAACTGAACAGCGTCATGTTTCTCCATGCCAGTAAGTAGTGAGTCACATCCATATGAGACGTCATCTTAGTTCAGCACAGTGGAGTCACATGATTTCCTTTCCATTCTACTTGTCCTTAGAACAGGAGCATACTATTATACTGATATATTCATTCTGACCCTAGCATATGTTGCAGGTAATATACATAGACATTGTGTTCCAGTGATATAATGTATTGTGTCAGTTTTACACTACATCTCTGTCCCAAACTATACTGAACAAAAATATAAATGCAACATGTAAAGTGTTGGTCCCACGTTTCATGAGCTGAAATAAAAGATCCCAAAAATGTCCCATATGCACAAAAAGCTTATTTCTCTCAAATGTTGTGCACATATTTGTTTACATCCCTGTTAGTGAGCATTTCTTCTTTGCCAAGATAATCCATCCACCTGACAGGTACGGCATATCAAGAAGCTGATTAAACAGCATGATCATTACACAGGTGTTCCTTGTGCTAGGGACAATAAAAGGAAAAATGGCATGCTGACTGCAGGAATGTCCACCAGAGCTGTTACCAGAGATTTGAATGTTCAATGCTCTACCATAAGCCTCCTCCAACGTCATTTTAGAGAATTTGGCAGTGCGTCCAACAGGCCTCACAACCACAGACAACGTGTAACCACGCAAGCGCAGGACCTCCACATCCTGCTTCTTTACCTGTGGGATCGACTGAGACCAGCCACCCGGACTGCTGATGAAACTGAGGAGTATTTCTGTCTGTAATAAAGCCCTTTTGTGGGGAAACTCATTCTGATTGACTGCGCCTGGCTCCCCAGTGGGTGGGCCTATGCCCTCCCAGGCCCACCCATGGCTGTGCCCCTGCCCAATCATTTGAAATCCATAGACTCAGGCCTAATTAATTTATTTCAAATGTCTGCAACACAGTAAAATCGTTGAAATTGTTGCATGTTGCGTTTCTATTTTTGCTCAGTATATTTTACCAAATGAATATTCCTCCTGCCTAATATGACCGTGCAGACTTGTGGCAATTAGATAGTCCTCTGGTCTGCAGATAGCGGGGTCCACTGTCACATCTCTACATGCAAAGGTAGAGCAATCGAATTAGACAGAGACAACCAAGGGGAGAGTGTGTATTACCCATAATTTCATGCAAATGCCATGATTTATTAGTTTAGTCATTCTCAAGGGTTAATGTATAGCGCAATAGTATGACACATTAACTATTGTAATGGGCATTGAGGTCATCTCATATGATTCACTTTCACAGAAGACAATTTTTTCATTCAGATGTCAGCTTATCTTTTTGATTGGATTGAACAGCTCATGTTGTCACACCCTGGCCTTAGTATTCTTTGTTTTCTTTATTATTTTAGTTAGGTCAGGGTGTGACATGGGGAATGTATGTGTTTTTTGTAGTGTCTAGGGTGGTTGTAAGGTTTAGGGGGTTTATTAGAGTAGTTGGGTTTATGTTTAGTATAGAAGTCTAGCTGTGTCTATGGTTGCCTGAATGGTTCTCAATCAGAGACAGATGTCATTAATTGTCTCTGATTGGGAGCCATATTTAAGGCAGCCATAGGCACTAGGTTTTTGTGGGTAATTGTCTGTGTCTAGGTTGCATGTTTGCACTTAGTCTTTTGATAGCTTCACGTTCGTCTGTTTGTTGTTTTGTTTCGTTGTCCTTCTTCCAATTAAAGAGAAGATGTATTTTCCACACGCTGCGCCTTGGTCCTCTCTCTCTCCCATTGACGATCGTGACAGAATTACCCACCTAAATCGGACCAAGCGGCGTGTCAAGCGGCAACAGGACCCACCTACACAGGATTTCTGGACATGGGAGGACGAATTGGATGGTAAGGGACCTTGGGCTCAACCAGGAGAATATCGCCGCCCCAAAGCTGAGCTGGAGGCAGCGAAAGCAGAGAGGCGGCGATATGAGGAGGCAGCACGGAAGCAAGGCTGGAAGCCCATGAGTACAACCCAAAATTTTCTTGGGGGGGGGCTAAGAGGTAGTGGGCCGAGGGCAGGTAGGAGACCTGCGCCTACTTCCCAGGCTAACCGTGGAGAGCGAGAGTACGGGCAGACACCGTGTTACGCAGTAGAGCGCATGGTGTCTCCTGTACGCGTGCATAGCCCGGTTCGGTACATTCCAGCTCCACGTATCGGCCGGGCTAGATTGAGCGTTGAGCCGGATGTCATGAAGCCGGCCCAACGCATCTGGCCACCAGTGCGTCTCCTCGGGCCGGCTTACATGGCACCAGCCTTACGCATGGTGTCCCCGGTTCGCCTACATAGGCCGGTGCGGGTTATTCCACCTCCCCGCACTGGTCGGGCGACGGGGAGCATACAACCAGGTAAGGTTGGGCAGGCTCAGTGCTCAAGGGAGCCAGTACGCCTGCACGGTCCGGTATTTCCGGCGCCAGCTTCCCGCCCCAGCCCAGTACCACCAGTGCCTACACCACGCACCAGGCTTCCAGTGCGTTTCCAGAGCCCTTTTCCTCCTCCACGCACTAGCCCTATGGTGCGTGTCTCCAGCCCATTACCACCAGTGCCTACACCACGCACCAAGCCTCCTGTGTGTCCCCAGAGTCCTGTGCGTCCTGTTGCTGCTCCCCGCACTAGCCTAAAGGTGCGTGTCCTTAGCCCGGTACCTCCAGTTCCGGCGCCACGCACCAGGCCTATAGTGCGTCTCAGCCGGCCAGAGTCTGCCGTCTGCCCAGCGGCGCCTGAACTGCCCGTCTGCCAAGCGCCATCTGAGCCATCCGTCTGCCAAGCGCCATCTGAGCCATCCGTCTGCCAAGCGCCATCTGAGCCATCCGTCTACCAAGCGCCATCTGAGCCATCCGTCTACCCAGCGCCATCTGAGCCATCCGTCTACCCAGCGCCATCTGAGCCATCCGTCTACCCAGCGCCATCTGAGCCATCCGTCTACCCAGCGCCATCTGAGCCATCCGTCTACCCAGCGCCATCTGAGCCATCCGTCTGCACAGAGCCATTAGAACCGCCCGTCTGTCCCGAGCCGTCAGAGCCGTTAGTCAGTCAGGAGCCGCTAGAGCCGTTCGTCAGTCAGGATCTGCCAGAGCCGCCAACCAGACAGGATCTGCCAGAGCCGCCAACCAGACAGGATCTGCCAGAGCCGCCAACCAGACAGGATCTGCCAGAGCCGCCAACCAGACAGGATCTGCCAGAGCCGCCAACCAGACAGGATCTGCCAGAGCCGCCAACCAGACAGGATCTGCCAGAGCCGCCAACCAGACATGACCAGCCAGAGCCGTCAGCCAGACATGACCAGCCAGAGCCGTCAGCCAGACATGACCAGCCAGAGCCGTCAGCCAGCCAAGACCAGCCAGAGCCGTCAGCCAGCCAAGACCAGCCAGAGCCGTCAGCCAGCCAGGATCCGCCAGAGCCGTCAGCCAGCCAGGATCCGCCAGAGCCGTCAGCCAGCCAGGATCCGCCAGAGCCGTCAGCCAGCCAGGATCCGCCAGAGCCGTCAGCCAGCCAGGATCCGCCAGAGCCGTCAGCCAGCCAGGATCCGCCAGAGCCGCCAGCCAGCCAGGATCCGCCAGAGCCGCCAGCCAGCCAGGATCCGCCAGAGCCAGCCAGCCAGGATCCGCCCCTCAGTCCGGAGCTGCCGTCCTTCAGTCCGGAGCTGCCCCTTATCCCGGGGCTGCCCCTTGTCCCGGTGCTGCCCCTTGTCCCGGTGCTGCCCCTTGTCCCGGTGCTGCCCCTTGTCCTGCTGAGGCCTATTATTTTAGGTGGGGGTATTTGGAGGGTGGCCATTTGGAGGAGGCTACCAAAGCGGGTATGGACAATGGTGGAGTGGGGGCCACGTCCCGCACCCGAGCCGCCGCCATGATGGGGCCCACCCCGGACCCTCCCCTTTCTATGTCAGTTTGTGCGGTCGGAGTCCGCACCTTTGGGGGGGGGGTACTGTCACACCCTGGCCTTAGTATTCTTTGTTTTCTTTATTATTTTAGTTAGGTCAGGGTGTGACATGGGGAATGTATGTGTTTTTTGTAGTGTCTAGGGTGGTTGTAAGGTTTAGGGGGTTTATTAGAGTAGTTGGGTTTATGTTTAGTATAGAAGTCTAGCTGTGTCTATGGTTGCCTGAATGGTTCTCAATCAGAGACAGATGTCATTAATTGTCTCTGATTGGGAGCCATATTTAAGGCAGCCATAGGCACTAGGTTTTTGTGGGTAATTATCTGTGTCTAGGTTGCATGTTTGCACTTAGTCTTTTGATAGCTTCACGTTCGTCTGTTTGTTGTTTTGTTTCGTTGTCCTTCTTCCAATTAAAGAGAAGATGTATTTTCCACACGCTGCGCCTTGGTCCTCTCTCTCTCCCATTGACGATCGTGACACATGTTTTGTTACAGCTGTAGTAACATCACTTTTACAACTGTAGGCATTTGGATGATGCATATGTCTGAGAAATGTAGTTAGTTTTACAGTAATATGGATAGGGTGACAAATATTACCAGGGTAAACCCATATCCTCTCTTTTTGGTGACTTGCACTTTTGGTTCGTTCATAAGATTGCCTTACATCTACGTAGGGTTTTCACCATTAGCCTAATTTGCAAGATAGACAAACTAAAGAGCTTTCCTTGAACACTCCCGCCGATGCATGCGTGTGTGTTGTTGCTTGATCATGGTTGCTACTTGATACTGAAGGACGTCATGGCAGCGGCAGTCATCACCTCCTGTCACAAGTAAGTCTTAGTGAGAAATCAGCATCACTGTCAACAACACCGACTGATGACTGATGAGTCAACAATGACTTTCCCACTGGATGTTTTCTTATTCTTTGACTTCATGACCTCTTATCTCATCAATGACAACTGTAAGGAATATCCTTGTGAGATCATTTTAGGAGATCATTGTGCCATATCAGAGTGGTCCTGTGAAAGAGTCCCTTAAGTTATTGCACGTTGTATTGAAATGAGAGCTAGAGTAGATTATTTAAATTTTTGGTTAAGCATTGAACCATTTCTTCAACCTTTGGATTGTTTTCCATAAAACAGAATGAGATCGTTTTGTTACGTTGAACAATATATATGTTTGACTAACAGGCCAATACAGCCCATGGATTCCATTGAAGTATTGACAGCAGAACTGACTGTCTGTTTCCACCTGTATGAGACCCAGGCTGATAACAACCATGGACAGACTGGGACAGGGGTTGTGCTGCCCAACGTTGACTATGGGAAGTGCACACTCATCCTGACGTGACTGCAGCATAGGCATCCCCTAACGTCAGTAATGTGCAACTCTGGAATCCGATACAAAGAGAGAGATTGTGTAGAATTAACATTTCTGAAGTGAGGTATACCTGATTGTAAGAGCCAGGCAAGCAGAGGTGGCATTACCTGGATTGTTTAAGGAAAATATAATAAATGGATTGTCCCTATTCCTTCATTCAGAGAACCTCCCCTTAGTGGTTCCCTTGGCATTTGCCTTTGGTGGTGAGATACAGTGTACTCTCAGATATCGTCATACACAGACACACACACACACACACACACACACACACACACACACACACACACACACACACACACACACACACACACACACACACACACACACACACACTCATTCTCCTATCCTAATGAGAGATTTTCTGACCTTTCTCCATGTACCCCAGGAGAATATTGATGAATCCCCTTTTAAAAATAACTAGGGGGTCATTACATGATTGACAGTTATTTCATCCACAAATAATTATCATATTAATTATGTTGGACTGTGCTAGGCTGTGCCAGTGTGGTGGGAGGTGAACCCTTTTACAGTTTTTTCCAACTGCTTACACACGTTTTCAAAACTGTCTCTTTTTTTCAAAACTGCACACACAAAATGCAAAATGCCTCACATCTCCTTCAAAATGTAACACTGCATTCAAAATGCCATAAACACATGTCAGAATGAAGCATTTGCATCAAATGGCAAACACTGCTTTCATAATAGTACATTTTTGGATATACCATGTAAACACTGTTGTTCTAAATCTAAAGCTCTTTGGTCTTTCATAGGCTTATATCTACATTTCAATACAATGTTCTACAGTGAAAGTCATCTGCTGAAAGGGGTAACAAGTACACTGTAAACGCCAATGCAATGTAGAAACAGAAAATATTTATTAGGCCAAACATTACTGTTGTATACAGTAGCATACAACAAAACCATAAACATATGTAAACCAAAAGTATATTCTTTAGAATACAGTAAAAAACACAATTGTGTGTGTGGGGTCCCAGGGGGGCAGTCCAGGAATTGGTAGGGGGGGGGGGGGGGGGGCAGTCACCAGTGCTAAGCTACGCTTCATCTCTTCTCCGGCCTGGGTCTGGCCACAATACTTCGTCCACATCACAAGATACGTTTTCTCTCGCCAAACATCGAGGGAAGTATCTCCTAGCATGGCGTATCCAACCTTGGACAGAGGCAACCTCTATGTCCCCACATGCGTCCTCCATTGCCTGGAGAAGCGGGCATGCGGGCATAGGTTTGGCGATCATACACTTTCCAGCGCCAGGCTGAGAAGAATTCCTCTATGGGATTTAGAAAAGGTGAATATGGGGGTAGGTACAAAACTACAAATTGTGGATGGGTGGCAAACCAGTTTTGGACCAGAACAGCCCGGTGAAAACTAACATTGTCCCATAAAACCACAAATCTAGCAGGCTCCTGATCTGGATCAGGGACAAGCATTGTGTAAATTGTATCCAGAAAAGTGAGCATATGGCCGGTGTTGTACGGACCCAGTGTGGCATTGTGATGGAGGACCCCGTTTTGAGTGATGGCAGCACACATAGTTATATTACCCCCACGCTGTCCAGGGACATTGGTAATTGCCCTCTGTCCTATTACATTTCTTCCGCGGCGCCTGGTTTTGGTGAGGTTGAAGCCAACCTCATCCACATTAATAAATTAATGGCGAATTACATGGGTATCCAGCTCCAATACTCTGTGTAACAGACAAAATGATATACAGATGAGTAAATATGGTATGTCTGAAGTACTGGAAGTAGTGTTGCATACATACCTCTACAAATTCATGTCGCATATTCTTGACTCTGTCAGAGTTTCTCTCAAATGGCACCTTGTAAAGTTGTTTCATCGTCACTCGGTGCCGTTGGAGGATGCGTTGTATGGTCGACAGGCTTACAGCATTGGTGTTGTTAAATATGGTGTCATTATTCAAGATATGCTCTCTTATCTCTCGAATCCTAATTGCATTGTTGGCCAAAACCATATTTATAATTGCAGTCTCTTGTACATCTGTAAACAAGCGTCCTCATCCTCCATGATGTCTTTGCCTTTCCACTCTGTACAGAATTCAAACACAGTATGTGTTCAGCATAGGAACTGTAAACAATGTACAAAAAAATGTAGTACAGCATGATTACCAACCTCACTCATTCAGTGCAGTAAATGGATGGCTTAGAGTTACAAATGTTTATGCAATACTATGCAGTCATATGTATTTTACAGTACATTACTGTAATGCTAAAATAGTCATTAGATAGTTGCATACCTGTTCTCAGTTCTGAAGGTTCGAATTATGGACGCCATTGTAAATCGACTCAAGTTGGGCTGGACTCTCAGTCCAGCCACTCTCATGGTCAAACCGTGGTTGATCACATGATCAACAAGTGTTGCCCTAATCTCATCAGATCACACCTTCTCTTCTTTGCCCTCGTCCTCTTCTTCCTCTTCCTCTCCCTCCTACTCCTCTTGCTCTCTGTCCATTGTTGGCATCCATTGTTCAAAACAGGTAATCTGACCTTTGACCTATTTATAGGCCTATACTACAGTAAAGCAGTGATTGGTTAGTGATCAGTTAAGCTATTAGTGTTTGCACATGTGAGGAGTGTGTGTGTGACCTGGTGAATAAGTGTAGCATTTTGATTGGTTGTGTTTGGAAAAGGAAAGCAAGTCACTTCCTGTTAGATTTTTATGTTTTAGGTAGAGAATTGTGTGTAGTGTTTTGAAAAAAGTGTTTCATGCAATTGACAACTGAGTCAGTGGCTGAGAAATAGCTTATGGTTTTGGATATTTGGTGTGTAGTTTTGCACTTTGAGTGAGAGGTTTCAAAAATTGTGTGACATGAAAAGATTTTGTGTGTAAGCAGTTGGAAAAAACTGTAACAGAGTGGAACAGAGAGAGAAGTTGTTTTGGTTTTTCAAGACTGCTATTGACCTATACTGTATGTGTTGAATAGGAGTCAGAAGCTCAGCTCTAGCTAAGATGGCTGCTAGACTCATGCTTTCGTCATCGTAACATTGTTGGGGGCTCGTCCGGGATCTGTACTTTGATACAGTATCTACATACTGAGCTGATTCTAAATTCGGGTAAAACAAAATGCATGGTATTTTCAAATGCCAGGCATGTTACAAATCATGTCATTGCTACATTGGCTGGACATACTATAGAGCAAGTTAAAGAGTACACATATTTGTTTGTGTGGGTTGTTGATAAGCTGAGCTTCACTGTGCATGTAGAGAACTTGATAAGGAAGCTCAAGCTGAAAATAGGATTTTATTACCGTCATAAGGCTTGTTTTTCTTTTGAGGCCAGGAAGGAGCTGGTACGATGTACATTACTGTCGGTTTTAGATTTTAGTGATGTTATATATATGCAGGCCTCAGCCATTACCCTGAGAGCACTTGATTCAGTGTATCATGCAGCCCTCAGGTTCATTACAAATCAGAAACGTATAACACATCATTGTGATCTCTACAGCGCTGTTGGCTGGTCGTCATTGACCTTGCGTAGGCTTAAACACTGGTATACACTGATTTATAAGGCCATATTGGGTAAAATGCCATTTTATCTCTGTTCTTTTTTAGTCAGGTCAGTAAATAAATATCAATTACGGTCCCATTCTGATTTGCTTCTAACAGTACCAAAAATTAGAACAGGTCATGGTAGAAATAGTTTTAGTTACTTAGCACCGTCGTCCTGGAATTCTCTCCTGAACATTTTAAAATGTGATGATCTAGTTTCGTTGGTGAAGTTTAAACACTTGATCGATGTATATATCATAGAAGAGTGTAATTGTTTTTAGGAGAGCTGTTTTTAGTCAAAATGTTTGTGTTTTTAATGTAATATGTAAGTGTTGTACTGTATGTGTGTTTATAGTTTTGTTTAATGATGTGTTAGTGTATGTAAGTTGTTTTGTCTGAAACGTTGTTCCCCCTGCTGCTATTGGACCAGGTCTCTCTTGGAAAAGAGATATTATCTCAATGAGAAAAAACCTGTATAAATAAAGGTAAAAAAAAAAAAGATTAAAATTTAAAAAATTACTTTATTTACTTCTGTACCTCCTGTCTCTTGTGTTTACTGTGTGTTTTGTTGTATTCTGCTACCTGTGGGCATTGTGGTCCTTGTAAACATGACATGTTGTATAGAGAAAGAGAGACAGTTCAAGAGGAGGCCAAGTAAAGCTCCTCCACTGTGTTATTTAGTCATGTGTGTCTACTGGAAGAGAGCCTATTGGTTATATTGTCCCTAGTATCAACCTTTACTAATCATGGGGTCTGAGGTGACATTTTACTCTTTCATTGCTTTGTATTTCAAACCTTTAAATGGTAAACCTAGACCTGTGTCTGGTGCCTACATGGGGACGTTGTATTTCAAATCTTTAAATGGTAAACCTAGACCTGTGTCTGGTGCCTACATGGGGACTTTGTATTTCAAACCTTTAAATGGTAAACCTAGACCTGTGTCTGGTGCCTACATGGGGACTTTGTATTTCAAACCTTTAAATGGTAAACCTAGACCTGTGTCTGGTGCCTACATGGGGACTTTGTATTTCAAACCTTTAAATGGTAAACCTAGACCTGTGTCTGGTGCCTACATGGGGACTTTGTATTTCAAACCTTTAAATGGTAAACCTAGACCTGTGTCTGGTGCCTACATGGGGACTTTGTATTTCAAACCTTTAAATGGTAAACCTAGACCTGTGTCTGGTGCCTACATGGGGACTTTGTATTTCAAACCTTTAAATGGTAAACCTAGACCTGTGTCTGGTGCCTACATGGGGACTTTGTATTTCAAACCTTTAAATGGTAAACCTAGACCTGTGTCTGGTGCCTACATGGGGACTTTGTATTTCAAACCTTTAAATGGTAAACCTAGACCTGTGTCTGGTGCCTACATGGGGACTTTGTATTTCAAACCTTTAAATGGTAAACCTAGACCTGTGTCTGGTGCCTACATGGGGACTTTGTATTTCAAACCTTTAAATGGTAAACCTAGACCTGTGTCTGGTGCCTACATGGGGACTTTGTATTTCAAACCTTTAAATGGTAAACCTAGACCTGTGTCTGGTGCCTACATGGGGACTTTGTATTTCAAACCTTTAAATGGTAAACCTAGACCTGTGTCTGGTGCCTACATGGGGACTTTGTATTTCAAACCTTTAAATGGTAAACCTAGACCTGTGTCTGGTGCCTACATGGGGACTTTGTATTTCAAACCTTTAAATGGTAAACCTAGACCTGTGTCTGGTGCCTACATGGGGACTTTGTATTTCAAACCTTTAAATGGTAAACCTAGACCTGTGTCTGGTGCCTACATGGGGACTTTGTATTTCAAACCTTTAAATGGTAAACCTAGACCTGTGTCTGGTGCCTACATGGGGACTTTGTATTTCAAACCTTTAAATGGTAAACCTAGACCTGTGTCTGGTGCCTACATGGGGACTTTGTATTTCAAACCTTTAAATGGTAAACCTAGACCTGTGTCTGGTGCCTACATGGGGACTTTGTATTTCAAACCTTTAAATGGTAAACCTAGACCTGTGTCTGGTGCCTACATGGGGACTTTGTATTTCAAACCTTTAAATGGTAAACCTAGACCTGTGTCTGGTGCCTACATGGGGACTTTGTATTTCAAACCTTTAAATGGTAAACCTAGACCTGTGTCTGGTGCCTACATGGGGACTTTGTATTTCAAACCTTTAAATGGTAAACCTAGACCTGTGTCTGGTGCCTACATGGGGACTTTGTATTTCAAACCTTTAAATGGTAAACCTAGACCTGTGTCTGGTGCCTACATGGGGACTTTGTATTTCAAACCTTTAAATGGTAAACCTAGACCTGTGTCTGGTGCCTACATGGGGACTTTGTATTTCAAACCTTTAAATGGTAAACCTAGACCTGTGTCTGGTGCCTACATGGGGACTTTGTATTTCAAACCTTTAAATGGTAAACCTAGACCTGTGTCTGGTGCCTACATGGGGACTTTGTATTTCAAACCTTTAAATGGTAAACCTAGACCTGTGTCTGGTGCCTACATGGGGACTTTGTATTTCAAACCTTTAAATGGTAAACCTAGACCTGTGTCTGGTGCCTACATGGGGACTTTGTATTTCAAACCTTTAAATGGTAAACCTAGACCTGTGTCTGGTGCCTACATGGGGACTTTGTATTTCAAACCTTTAAATGGTAAACCTAGACCTGTGTCTGGTGCCTACATGGGGACTTTGTATTTCAAACCTTTAAATGGTAAACCTAGACCTGTGTCTGGTGCCTACATGGGGACTTTGTATTTCAAACCTTTAAATGGTAAACCTAGACCTGTGTCTGGTGCCTACATGGGGACTTTGTATTTCAAACCTTTAAATGGTAAACCTAGACCTGTGTCTGGTGCCTACATGGGGACTTTGTATTTCAAACCTTTAAATGGTAAACCTAGACCTGTGTCTGGTGCCTACATGGGGACTTTGTATTTCAAACCTTTAAATGGTAAACCTAGACCTGTGTCTGGTGCCTACATGGGGACTTTGTATTTCAAACCTTTAAATGGTAAACCTAGACCTGTGTCTGGTGCCTACATGGGGACTTTGTATTTCAAACCTTTAAATGGTAAACCTAGACCTGTGTCTGGTGCCTACATGGGGACTTTGTATTTCAAACCTTTAAATGGTAAACCTAGACCTGTGTCTGGTGCCTACATGGGGACTTTGTATTTCAAACCTTTAAATGGTAAACCTAGACCTGTGTCTGGTGCCTACATGGGGACTTTGTATTTCAAACCTTTAAATGGTAAACCTAGACCTGTGTCTGGTGCCTACATGGGGACTTTGTATTTCAAACCTTTAAATGGTAAACCTAGACCTGTGTCTGGTGCCTACATGGGGACTTTGTATTTCAAACCTTTAAATGGTAAACCTAGACCTGTGTCTGGTGCCTACATGGGGACTTTGTATTTCAAACCTTTAAATGGTAAACCTAGACCTGTGTCTGGTGCCTACATGGGGACTTTGTATTTCAAACCTTTAAATGGTAAACCTAGACCTGTGTCTGGTGCCTACATGGGGACTTTGTATTTCAAACCTTTAAATGGTAAACCTAGACCTGTGTCTGGTGCCTACATGGGGACTTTGTATTTCAAACCTTTAAATGGTAAACCTAGACCTGTGTCTGGTGCCTACATGGGGACTTTGTATTTCAAACCTTTAAATGGTAAACCTAGACCTGTGTCTGGTGCCTACATGGGGACTTTGTATTTCAAACCTTTAAATGGTAAACCTAGACCTGTGTCTGGTGCCTACATGGGGACTTTGTATTTCAAACCTTTAAATGGTAAACCTAGACCTGTGTCTGGTGCCTACATGGGGACTTTGTATTTCAAACCTTTAAATGGTAAACCTAGACCTGTGTCTGGTGCCTACATGGGGACTTTGTATTTCAAACCTTTAAATGGTAAACCTAGACCTGTGTCTGGTGCCTACATGGGGACTTTGTATTTCAAACCTTTAAATGGTAAACCTAGACCTGTGTCTGGTGCCTACATGGGGACTTTGTATTTCAAACCTTTAAATGGTAAACCTAGACCTGTGTCTGGTGCCTACATGGGGACTTTGTATTTCAAACCTTGAAATGGTAAACCTAGACCTGTGTCTGGTGCCTACATGGGGACTTTGTATTTCAAACCTTGAAATGGTAAACCTAGACCTGTGTCTGGTGCCTACATGGGGACTTTGTATTTCAAACCTTGAAATGGTAAACCTAGACCTGTGTCTGGTGCCTACATGGGGACTTTGTATTTCAAACCTTGAAATGGTAAACCTAGACCTGTGTCTGGTGCCTACATGGGGACTTTGTATTTCAAACCTTGAAATGGTAAACCTAGACCTGTGTCTGGTGCCTACATGGGGACTTTGTATTTCAAACCTTTAAATGGTAAACCTAGACCTGTGTCTGGTGCCTACATGGGGACTTTGTATTTCAAACCTTTAAATGGTAAACCTAGACCTGTGTCTGGTGCCTACATGGGGACTTTGTATTTCAAACCTTTAAATGGTAAACCTAGACCTGTGTCTGGTGCCTACATGGGGACTTTGTATTTCAAACCTTTAAATGGTAAACCTAGACCTGTGTCTGGTGCCTACATGGGGACTTTGTATTTCAAACCTTTAAATGGTAAACCTAGACCTGTGTCTGGTGCCTACATGGGGACTTTGTATTTCAAACCTTTAAATGGTAAACCTAGACCTGTGTCTGGTGCCTACATGGGGACTTTGTATTTCAAACCTTTAAATGGTAAACCTAGACCTGTGTCTGGTGCCTACATGGGGACTTTGTATTTCAAACCTTTACATGGTAAACCTAGACCTGTGTCTGGTGCCTACATGGGGACTTTGTATTTCAAACCTTTAAATGGTAAACCTAGACCTGTGTCTGGTGCCTACATGGGGACTTTGTATTTCAAACCTTTAAATGGTAAACCTAGACCTGTGTCTGGTGCCTACATGGGGACTTTGTATTTCAAACCTTTAAATGGTAAACCTAGACCTGTGTCTGGTGCCTACATGGGGACTTTGTATTTCAAACCTTTAAATGGTAAACCTAGACCTGTGTCTGGTGCCTACATGGGGACTTTGTATTTCAAACCTTTAAATGGTAAACCTAGACCTGTGTCTGGTGCCTACATGGGGACTTTGTATTTCAAACCTTTAAATGGTAAACCTAGACCTGTGTCTGGTGCCTACATGGGGACTTTGTATTTCAAACCTTTAAATGGTAAACCTAGACCTGTGTCTGGTGCCTACATGGGGACTTTGTATTTCAAACCTTTAAATGGTAAACCTAGACCTGTGTCTGGTGCCTACATGGGGACTTTGTATTTCAAACCTTTAAATGGTAAACCTAGACCTGTGTCTGGTGCCTACATGGGGACTTTGTATTTCAAACCTTTACATGGTAAACCTAGACCTGTGTCTGGTGCCTACATGGGGACTTTGTATTTCAAACCTTTAAATGGTAAACCTAGACCTGTGTCTGGTGCCTACATGGGGACTTTGTATTTCAAACCTTTAAATGGTAAACCTAGACCTGTGTCTGGTGCCTACATGGGGACTTTGTATTTCAAACCTTGAAATGGTAAACCTAGACCTGTGTCTGGTGCCTACATGGGGACTTTGTATTTCAAACCTTGAAATGGTAAACCTAGACCTGTGTCTGGTGCCTACATGGGGACTTTGTATTTCAAACCTTGAAATGGTAAACCTAGACCTGTGTCTGGTGCCTACATGGGGACTTTGTATTTCAAACCTTGAAATGGTAAACCTAGACCTGTGTCTGGTGCCTACATGGGGACTTTGTATTTCAAACCTTTAAATGGTAAACCTAGACCTGTGTCTGGTGCCTACATGGGGACTTTGTATTTCAAACCTTTAAATGGTAAACCTAGACCTGTGTCTGGTGCCTACATGGGGACTTTGTATTTCAAACCTTTAAATGGTAAACCTAGACCTGTGTCTGGTGCCTACATGGGGACTTTGTATTTCAAACCTTTAAATGGTAAACCTAGACCTGTGTCTGGTGCCTACATGGGGACTTTGTATTTCAAACCTTTAAATGGTAAACCTAGACCTGTGTCTGGTGCCTACATGGGGACTTTGTATTTCAAACCTTTAAATGGTAAACCTAGACCTGTGTCTGGTGCCTACATGGGGACTTTGTATTTCAAACCTTTAAATGGTAAACCTAGACCTGTGTCTGGTGCCTACATGGGGACTTTGTATTTCAAACCTTTAAATGGTAAACTTAGACCTGTGTCTGGTGCCTACATGGGGACTTTGTATTTCAAACCTTTAAATGGTAAACCTAGACCTGTGTCTGGTGCCTACATGGGGACTTTGTATTTCAAACCTTTAAATGGTAAACCTAGACCTGTGTCTGGTGCCTACATGGGGACTTTGTATTTCAAACCTTTAAATGGTAAACCTAGACCTGTGTCTGGTGCCTACATGGGGACTTTGTATTTCAAACCTTTAAATGGTAAACCTAGACCTGTGTCTGGTGCCTACATGGGGACTTTGTATTTCAAACCTTTAAATGGTAAACCTAGACCTGTGTCTGGTGCCTACATGGGGACTTTGTATTTCAAACCTTTAAATGGTAAACCTAGACCTGTGTCTGGTGCCTACATGGGGACTTTGTATTTCAAACCTTTAAATGGTAAACCTAGACCTGTGTCTGGTGCCTACATGGGGACTTTGTATTTCAAACCTTTAAATGGTAAACCTAGACCTGTGTCTGGTGCCTACATGGGGACTTTGTATTTCAAACCTTTAAATGGTAAACCTAGACCTGTGTCTGGTGCCTACATGGGGACTTTGTATTTCAAACCTTTAAATGGTAAACCTAGACCTGTGTCTGGTGCCTACATGGGGACTTTGTATTTCAAACCTTTAAATGGTAAACCTAGACCTGTGTCTGGTGCCTACATGGGGACTTTGTATTTCAAACCTTTAAATGGTAAACCTAGACCTGTGTCTGGTGCCTACATGGGGACTTTGTATTTCAAACCTTTAAATGGTAAACCTAGACCTGTGTCTGGTGCCTACATGGGGACTTTGTATTTCAAACCTTTAAATGGTAAACCTAGACCTGTGTCTGGTGCCTACATGGGGACTTTGTATTTCAAACCTTTACATGGTAAACCTAGACCTGTGTCTGGTGCCTACATGGGGACTTTGTATTTCAAACCTTTAAATGGTAAACCTAGACCTGTGTCTGGTGCCTACATGGGGACTTTGTATTTCAAACCTTTACATGGTAAACCTAGACCTGTGTCTGGTGCCTACATGGGGACTTTGTATTTCAAACCTTGAAATGGTAAACCTAGACCTGTGTCTGGTGCCTACATGGGGACTTTGTATTTCAAACCTTGAAATGGTAAACCTAGACCTGTGTCTGGTGCCTACATGGGGACTTTGTATTTCAAACCTTGAAATGGTAAACCTAGACCTGTGTCTGGTGCCTACATGGGGACTTTGTATTTCAAACCTTGAAATGGTAAACCTAGACCTGTGTCTGGTGCCTACATGGGGACTTTGTATTTCAAACCTTTAAATGGTAAACCTAGACCTGTGTCTGGTGCCTACATGGGGACTTTGTATTTCAAACCTTTAAATGGTAAACCTAGACCTGTGTCTGGTGCCTACATGGGGACTTTGTATTTCAAACCTTTAAATGGTAAACCTAGACCTGTGTCTGGTGCCTACATGGGGACTTTGTATTTCAAACCTTTAAATGGTAAACCTAGACCTGTGTCTGGTGCCTACATGGGGACTTTGTATTTCAAACCTTTAAATGGTAAACCTAGACCTGTGTCTGGTGCCTACATGGGGACTTTGTATTTCAAACCTTTAAATGGTAAACCTAGACCTGTGTCTGGTGCCTACATGGGGACTTTGTATTTCAAACCTTTAAATGGTAAACCTAGACCTGTGTCTGGTGCCTACATGGGGACTTTGTATTTCAAACCTTTAAATGGTAAACCTAGACCTGTGTCTGGTGCCTACATGGGGACTTTGTATTTCAAACCTTTAAATGGTAAACCTAGACCTGTGTCTGGTGCCTACATGGGGACTTTGTATTTCAAACCTTTAAATGGTAAACCTAGACCTGTGTCTGGTGCCTACATGGGGACTTTGTATTTCAAACCTTTAAATGGTAAACCTAGACCTGTGTCTGGTGCCTACATGGGGACTTTGTATTTCAAACCTTTAAATGGTAAACCTAGACCTGTGTCTGGTGCCTACATGGGGACTTTGTATTTCAAACCTTTAAATGGTAAACCTAGACCTGTGTCTGGTGCCTACATGGGGACTTTGTATTTCAAACCTTTAAATGGTAAACCTAGACCTGTGTCTGGTGCCTACATGGGGACTTTGTATTTCAAACCTTTAAATGGTAAACCTAGACCTGTGTCTGGTGCCTACATGGGGACTTTGTATTTCAAACCTTTAAATGGTAAACCTAGACCTGTGTCTGGTGCCTACATGGGGACTTTGTATTTCAAACCTTTAAATGGTAAACCTAGACCTGTGTCTGGTGCCTACATGGGGACTTTGTATTTCAAACCTTTAAATGGTAAACCTAGACCTGTGTCTGGTGCCTACATGGGGACTTTGTATTTCAAACCTTTAAATGGTAAACCTAGACCTGTGTCTGGTGCCTACATGGGGACTTTGTATTTCAAACCTTTAAATGGTAAACCTAGACCTGTGTCTGGTGCCTACATGGGGACTTTGTATTTCAAACCTTTAAATGGTAAACCTAGACCTGTGTCTGGTGCCTACATGGGGACGTGAGGAGATAGATGTTGGCACCTCACAGATCCGCCCCATTATGAGTGTTAAATCACACATAATTTAAGCTAATGTCACACAATGTCTCCTGTGCTAGAGGACTAATCGCTACGTTGAAAATACAAAGGCTACCAAATTAGCTCATATAGAACCTATTGTCATTGTGTGAGCTGTAATTCACCTGTGTGTGTTTGTGTGTGTGTGTTCGTGTCTGTCCATGTGTGTGTGTTTTTGCGTCTATCCATGTGTGTTTTAGTGTGTGTGTGTGTGTGTGTATCCATCCCTATTAAACCACCATCCATTGTTAGCTTGCTTAGCTTGAGAAAATGTCGTCTGACTGCGATTGGGAACATAGCCCCTTGAAACACTCCCAGTGGGTGAGGGACTTAATGTTCATTTGAGAGCCCTATTCAGAGCCAAGCAATCCTGTGTGAAGCCCAAATGAAGAAGATGATTTAAATGAACTCATTTGAGGGACATTTAATTACAGACGGAGTGTAATTGAATGTTTCTCTGAAGTGTCTGGTGGCTGGTTCCTAATGAAATGAGTAGGGTGGTGGGGTGACATGGCAGAATATAGGGGCTGGTATTCAGGCCCCTGCTCTGCTTTTATAACAGAAATAAAGATAGAGACATTTTATAGATGGTTTTATATGTGAAATAAAATGTTCACAGTGAGATTAGAACCTTGGAATCATAGACCCATTGCTTCTGACAGTTTTGGACCAAGGAAGGTTCAATCTTCAAAGGGGAATTATTTTCTGAATTTAGTCCTGTTTGTACACTAAAACATATCAGAAGGCAGAGTTGACAATGTAGAGACACTTGTAGACTATTGATCTGAACACTACTACAGTACTATAACTTGACCTACCATCTCATATCCAATGGATAGTATGATTGAATCTTGACCGCCAAAAAACCAAGCCACCTGCAGTGCTCCATTTTTCACACTGTCAGATGACAACATGTATGTATCCTTACTGTCTCTGCAGGGAGATGGATGAGTTCAGGGGTGGATGATGTAATTGAGGGGTAGGGTTACATGAAGGGAAGACAGTATTTACAGGGCAGGTGCTGGGCTTGGACGGTAAAAAAACCTTCCCCTGGACACATGTAGTTAAGAAGGGACTACCATGGTCCATTGCTGAATACTTCATGGGCTTTGGGAAATTCCCACTTGAAACATCTTAACACCTGCATCATCCATTACTGGGAGTCTCATTGCCTCCCTTCCAGTGTATGTGTGTGAGTGTTTGTGTTTGTGTGTGTCTCTGTGTGCATGTATGTGTTTGTTTCAGTCTTTACGAGAAGCAGAGAAAGCAGCTGCTCTCCCTCTGGCCTCCTCAAAGTGTTGAAACCCAAAGACCTCAAGGGTAGAGAGGCCAATTCAGGCTGAAGCTATAGCTCTGTCTTTACTCTGGTACTGACTAACTGTCATTTAAAGACTCCTTCACTAAATATTTCTCTGTATATCTGTATATCAGGTCTCTCTCTCTCAATAGGACCAATGTGCCTGCCCTATGTGGATAACAGGCCACTGAATCATTCTCTGTATATCAGGTCTCTCTCTCTCTCTCTCTCTCTCTCTCTCTCTCTCTCTCTCTCTCTCTCTCTCTCTCTCTCTCTCTCTCTCTCTCTCTCTTCCTCGCCCAGGCCAGTGACTATAGTCAAGGTATATCTTGTTAATGAAACTAGGACCTACCATAAAGCATACTGTAGCTGGACCAGTGGTAGGGCCTTTATTATAAGGTTAAGTCTAGAGTAGACAAGCCTACTGTCTGTGTGGGTAGAGCATTTCCTGTGGAACAATGAGTCTCCCCGTGTGTGTATGCATGTCTGTGTCTCTGTGTGTGTGTGTGGTTGTGTACGTGCGCACGTGTACGTGGGACTGAGAGAGATAAAGAGAGAGAGGTGCAAATCACTGTCTGCAGAGCAAAGTCTTGAGATAATGTTTAGTATGTGACATGCAGCTGAACAATAATCCAAGAGATATACACTGAGTGTACAAAACATTAGGAACACCGGCTCTTTCCATGACATAGACAGACCAGGTGAATCTAGGAGAAAGCTATGATCCCTTATTGATGTCACCTGTTAAATCCAATTCAATCAGTGTAGATGAAGGGGAGGAGACAGGTTAAATAAGGAAATAGAGACATGGATTGTGTATGTGTGCCATTCAGATTGTGAATGGGCAGGACCAAATATTTAAGTGCCTTTGAACGAGGTAGGTGCCAAGTGCACCGGTTTGAGTGTGTCAAGAACTGCAACGCTGCTGGGTTTTTCAACAGTTTCCCGGGTTGAATCAAGAATGGTCCACCACCCAAAGGACATCCAGCCAACTGACACAACTGTGGGAAGCATTGGAGTCAACATGGACCAGCATCACTGTGGAACGCTTTCAACACCTTGTAGTCCATGCCCCATATTCCTAATGTTTTGTACGCTCAGTGTATGTTTAGCAGAAGAAAATGTGTGTAATTTGAGGGAGCTGTGGACACAACAGAGCAATGCACACTCATTTACACTAGATAATGGACATTTTAAAAGGAAATTAATGTCTAAATGAAAATTCATTGTCCTGTTGTAAGGTAAAACCTTGATCCGCAGGATGTGATGGCCTACATGTAAGATTGGTTCGGACATAATGATTGTTTAGTGAGATAAGATCACCAGAATGATTGTCCTCCATTGGCCTGTCTCTCTCTCTCTCTCTCTCTCTCACACACACACACACACACACACACACACACACACACACACACACACACACACACACACACACACACACACACACACACACACACACACACACACACACACACACACACACACACACACACACACACACACACACACACACAACAAACTTATAAGAACCTTTCCTTGATTTCTGCTCTCGACTCCTCACACGGGCGCTGTGGAGGGGAGATTCTAATCAGCACACTTCGAGATGAAACACCAGACAGCGAAATAATGTCACAATGTGAGGTGAATATGTAGATGGTGTGTGAATCTTGAGAGAACATGTTCTGCATGGGAGATCAGTGAGAAAGAGAGGGGTAGACAGCTACTAAGCAAGCTTTCAGCCACCTGGCAGTATGTCTGAAAGTCTGGAGACAGTTGACTAAGCTGCCATCCCTTCCCAAATCACAGAATGGACATTTCATCCTACTCGTTTGCTCTCTTTCTCTGTTTCATGCAAATGCCATGCAAATCAAAGCACATATTGGTACACCTTGAATGTCCTGTAGATCTCAACAGGCATTCATACACTGAAAACATTGAGGAAGGTTTAAGTTTGAAATCAGAACTGTATACCCTACTATGTGCGTGACGATACATTCACGTACACAATCACCCATGAACATATGCAGGATTCTCATTGCGGATGTCCCATCACATGGGACATCCGTGTGATGGGACATAACACATGTTATCTGTACTCTCTGTACCAGTCAGATAACCAGTCAATCAGATGATCCTCAGTGTCTCCTAACTTCCAATGGAGACCGAGGGGCCTCAATGAACTAATAAAAATACATCATGCAAATTGCCGGCCATGACTCCGGAGTGGTGCTGAGATCTCAACGCTGAGATTTAGCTCTGAAGCTCTCTGGAACAATGACAGCCAGTAGTCAGTAAATTTCCCCTAACTGGGCTCACATTCCAGCCCGCAATTACAGAACTGGGACCAGCCAATCTAGACCAAAACACCTACTCACCCCAGACAATGGACATGACTGTTCCCAGACAAGGGCAACCCTCTCTGGGCCTTCTCCTCTCGGCCACCCTCCATCGCCCAGAGCTCCTGGTCCAATCTTATTATTAAAGTTAACTCAATGAATAGTAAGAGTTCTCGGTAGTCTCACTTCTCACGTTAATGGAATAGTCATTATAATGGGGGGTGAAAGAGAGGAGAGGAAGAGAGAGAACACAATAGAGAGGGGGGACAGTTATAGGTACTATGAGCTTGTTGTTCAGGGTGGATTGGAGGCCATTTGATGTGTGAAACTCTTCTCTCTCGCAATCCCACAATTATGACGATGAATTTCTCTCCTCTGCTCTGTTACATACGACAGGCTCAGTTTGATTTGGACCCTAAGAGATGACATACCTTACACAGCAGTTCACAGAGAGAAAGCATGCCTGATTTGGACCCTAAGAGATGACATACCATACACAGCAGTTCACAGAGAGAAAGCATGCCTGATTTGGACCCTAAGAGATGACATACCATACACAGCAGTTCACAGAGAGAAAGCATGCCTGATTTGGACCCTAAGAGATGACATACCATACACAGCAGTTCACAGAGAGAAAGCATGCCTGATTTGGACCCTAAGAGATGACATACCATACACAGCAGTTCACAGAGAGAAAGCATGCCTGATTTGGACCCTAAGAGATGACATACCATACACAGCAGTTCACAGAGAGAAAGCATGCCTGATTTGGACCCTAAGAGATGACATACCATACACAGCAGTTCACAGAGAGAAAGCATGCCTGTTCCAAATTAATGCTCACAAAGCTTGTAGACCTTTCCTGCAGTCAATGACCGAAAGCACCGTCTTTGGCCGCATAGGTGGTAAAATTCATAATTAATAAAGACCAGGTGATAAAACAGGTGAAAATCCGGTGTTTCTATGTCAAAAAGTGTTGTTATATTCTGTGATGTATATAAAGTGTAATATTGGGATGCAAACTCAAAATGAAATACATCTGACAGTACAGGTGTCTTCTTTATTATTAAGCACTTACACATGTGTGTGAGGTATATACTTTTGTTTCAAACTAGATTTGTTAAGACTACCAAGAATCACTCTGTGTGACGCTGATTTAGCCCACTGCAGTAAAAGGTTCATGAAAGCGAGAACTTGTGATCTCAAGTCTGAAGTGCTAAGCGATGATAATGTTATGTGAAGTCATCTGGCCCGTCTTCTTAAGATCTGGCAGCCAGAAGTTTGGTGACAAGAAATCTCTCTTGTCTACTCATGTACAGTGACTCCACTTTATGTTTGACAATTTCCAGGCGTATTCCATACATTTTTGCAGTTTATTTAAGGCACATAAAACTAAAAGAGTATTGAGGGTGAACACTGGTCATATGCTTCTATTTTCGCACTACGTAATTATGTGTTAATAGTCTGCACCACCATTTTGTGAGGGAAACCTGGGTTGTAAATTGAGAAATATCCCAGATGTAATGGAAATAACATTTGCTCTACTCCAGTTTTTGTTTCGTTTTCCTGACTTTCTTCTGAAAATGGTGCAAGCTGCTCTGACACAAAAAGACTCCGTGCTCTTTACTCACAATTACTGTAATAAGATATAATAACCTTACGGTACGTGGGCTTTAGTGTGATTCTGACATCAACTGTGTCATGTGGTCTTGTCTTGGAAATACTGTTAGAAACAAGCAATTATGCTGACAACAACAGAAGACTAAATGGAATTTCAAGTGATGATGAAATGACGAGTAAAGAAGCTGAAGATTATGAAGTGGGCCAAGTCTGAAGAGTTTTGCTGCATAGTGATCAATACGTAAAGTGATTTGGTAATGCACAGTCACTGACAAGCAAAAGGGAAAACCCATTGAAGCAGATGGCTGGATGCGTACGATCATTTACCTCCTACCACGTTGCATCATGCACTGCTATCAGCAGCCATGTTTTGTCACAGACTGTTTGTCTCTTGTTTTCCCAGCCATCTGCAGCAGGCCAGCCCGTTGCTGGGCCTCGCAAGAGAACCAAGTCTTGTGCAACGCCGCCTCAAAAGAACATTTGTTCACCATCTGCGAGACTGCGACTGCACCGCTCCCACTCCTTAAACAGAGAGCCGAGGATAGGACATGATAGCACCCCTCGGTCGCTCTGTATCTGGAATGGTTTTGCCTCACTGATTTTGAAACACTCTCCTCCTCAACTTCCCCCATGTCCCCCATCCCTCCTAATCCAATGCTCTCTGGGATCATGAAAAATAATGGCAGCATAAATTAAAGCGTTGTCTTTTTTCTTCTTTTCGTTCTGGCGTGACCCCCCTGGCCACCAGAGGCAGTGTTTGGTGACAGCTGAGCAGTGTGCTTCCTGTTGTGTCCCAGTCTAGCTGGAGCTGGATGCTAAAGTCATTAGCACGGCCTGGAAACACTGTGATGGTGCCAGGTAGAGTCACACATCCTTACAGACACACAAACAGACACACATAGCTAGGTCTCAGGAACTAGGGACCAAGAATCAGGAATGGGACAGCAGATATAATATGGGGACATGAGAGGCTGTGAGTGAGAAGGAGAAAGAAGAACTTTGAGTGGAACAGATTTACGGTATTTACACGGGTCACAAGCCCTGGGTTTTATCGATAGTGAAGTATCTAAGAGTTTCAACATCAGAGCTACTTGTGTTGTGCTGATTAATGCTGTAACTGGCCATCCACTCAGAGACAATGCACTCAGAGACAATGTACTGTAAATACTGGTCAGTATATTTGGCTGTGGACACAAGCAAAGATGTCAAGAGGACAAAGAAAAGTGACATGGAGGGGGAATTCAAATATATGTATACGTCTGCTCTGTTAGCTCCCTGTTTTTTGGCAGATTCACACTAGGACAATCCCATCTGTCTTCCCCCTGTCATTGTCCAGTGATGTGGGATAGCTCCAAATTGTTTTTTTCTTCTTCTCTTGTTTGATTAAGCAGGGGCCAGAGGTGGGGCTTGTGGGAAGTTGGGGGATGTTTGAGAAACTTCACTGGCTTAAACTGCCTAGCGACAAGTTTGTTTGAGCCAATGGGGATTTGTGCTTGGGTTGGGCGCAGATCCAGAATAAGAGGCCAGCCAAATACAGTGACTTCTCTGCCAGAGATGCAAAGTGAAAGGGCAGCGGGATGCTGGCTCACTCTGTGTAAGTATTTGGTTGGACACCCTGGTCATCCATCATCAGACACCATCTCTGGGAATCATCAGATGAAAATTTCCCCTGATGGTTCAGCCAAGTAAATCTATTCCCCGGATTTGTTTAATTAGTTTGCTGACTGGCCTCAGAGACAAACATAAACATTTTGTCCTTCACTTCAGGTTTAAAAGCACAGTCATATGAGAGTTATGTATTGGTAGTTGAAGTATGAGGAACTACATCTTTGTTATCTGTCTCTGTGTTTGGGTTTGTTACTGTCCCTGTGTTTGGGTTTGTTGCTATTTTCTTTTTTTGTGGAGAAGACCAATTTTATCATGTTCCTTCTAATGCAGCAACTTGATAACTTCCAATATCAGAGAACAGAGGTTGAAGAGGTTGTACATGTACAAGTTTGAGTGTGCTTTCTCATGTGTGAGTTCTGTCATTCCCCCACTTCCACCACCGCCTCCTCCTCCCCTAGATTTACCGCTGTGAGGATGGGAGGAGGTGAGAATTCTTTGAGATCTGTCCTCTCAGGTAAAGCGGTCTATCCTTCCTCATTATCCATAATTCCTCTTCATTACTCAGCCATTGGATGATGGGCTCCATTACCCCTGGCTGCAGTTTGTCACTTCGCGCCAATCTGAGGCAGAGCGAGGGGACTGCCAAGGAACACCCCTCGTAACGGGATGTGGTGACACTGAAGGGTAAACCCGGACCGGCTCCAGAAGGTTAGCCCCCTCAGTTTTAGGGTTCGGGTTAGAAATGTGTATCTGTGCTGCGCTGTCAGCACAATGGACAGGGCGCGCCACAGTTTGTGTAGTGGGGCTATGGAAAGCCACTGGGCAGTTAAGTGTGACTCCTTTGGTTTCCATAAAATGCGGGGGAAAACACATGCATTTCTACAACACAGAAGTAAGACTTGAGGCTACAGGGCTGCTGAAGGTAGTGACGGAATCTGTATCTCTTTAAGTTTATCTGTACCAGCCTTAAGTTACAGCCACCATGGTGCACAGAATCCTCAGTCTTCTCCATCTCCCAAACAAATTAGTCCAGGCGAAAGCAACAGATCTTTACACTGGAGTCAAAGTGGTCCACAGTGCGTTGGAGTGTGTTGAGAAGCTGAGGTGCGACAGTGAGTTCGAAGACATTTGGGCACAGTGCAGTGCCAGTGGCACTGACGCACCACCAGAGCAAATGACGATGTTATGTAAGTACAAATCTCCAGCAATACGTGGTAGACAGTACAGCAGGCCAGCAGAAGAGAGGAGAAAAGACTGAGTTTAAAAGATTGTTCTTCAGCACTTTGGATGCTGTTTTTGGTGAAATGTCAGAATCATTCAGCTAACGCAACAGCCAACTGGCGGAGGCCCTGTGTGCCCTTGACATAGAGAGCCATGACAAATTTTAGATGGGAAAAATGGACCCCACTTGGTATCCTGCAATGATTCTCTGGACTTCTCTCTGCTATGCCGACCATGCTTCCTGCACTGAAACATGGACTGACTTTTGGTACCCTGCAACAATTCTCTGGACTTCTCTCCGTTATGCCGACTGTGCTTACTGCACTGAAACATGGACTGACTTTTGGTACCCTGCAACAATTCTCTGGACTTCTCTCCGTTATGCCGACTGTGCTTACTGCACTGAAACATGGACTGACTTTTGGGGCGTCCACAGCTACATGGGAGAACTCATTTTCCACTTTAACAAACGTGTTGATTCAGCAAAGAAGAAGCATGCTACACCCGAGGGAAGCTCGGGACCTTACAAGAAGATTTCGGAGAGAATTGGAATGATCGATTATTCAGGAAGTTCCACAGAGCATCAAGAAAGCGGCAACTCTTTAGAAAAGGTAAGATTGAAACAATCTAGCTGCTTGCTTTTTATAAAAAGCTTGCTGTCCATGGTGCTGATAGAGCGCAGCGAGATTCAAAATAATTCCAATTCAAGAACCCAAATGACGCCCCTGGGTATAGCTACATACGTTTCATGATAGAAATAGGTACTTCTATTATGGTTTTCTATTATGGTTTTCTGTAATTATTGGAAACGTGTTTATGGTAGGCTGGCATTGCTTAATTGATTACATGAGTCACATTGGATTCACAGAAGTTTTTTGTGCCATATCACAATGTGTTGCTGAACTCATGAGCGAGTGAGCGGCATGATTTTCCATGTTTGAAGCGGGCCTGTATAGGCCTATTTATTTGGAAAGACAGCTGTGCAAGGCTGCATCTCACTGTAGTAGGCTGTAGGCTATGTTTTGGTTATTTGGATCTTCATTCGCCTTTTGTTTGCAGCATTTATCTATATATTGTAACGATTTTCTTCTTCTTCTGATGAGGAATATGAAATATCGGACCAAAACGCAGCGTGGTAAGTGTCCATGTTACTTTAATAGAACAGAACATGAAAATACAACAATAACAAAGTGAAATAACAACGAAAATCGAAACAGTGCTGAATGGTGAAACAAACACGAAACAGGAAACAACTACCCACAAACACAGGTGGGAACAGGCTACCTATGTATGGTTCTCAATCAGAGACAATGATTGACAGCTGCCTCTGATTGGGAACCATACTAGGCCAAACACAGAAATACAACACATAGAACAAAACATAGAATATAGAACATAGAATGCCCACCCCAACTTACGCCCTGACCAAACCAAAATAAAGACATAAAAAAGGAACTAAGGTCAGAACGTGACATATATTGTGTCATGCCTTTATGGATATAATATTTTGTTTACTAGGCCTACTACCTGGACCGCTGTTTTGTTCTGTTCCATTCGTTCGCATTTGCGGTTGTTCGCATTTGCAGTTGTCAGTATTCTAAGCCAAACCGCTATTCAGTATTTTGGTTTGCATGCATGAATAACTAGGCTACAACTTTAAGCATTTAGTTTGCATTCTTTTGGTAAGACAGCTATGTGTACGGCTGTTTGTAATAGATGAATTGCCCTATCTATCTTGTAGCCTACAGTATATTAATTACCAAAACTGCCTAGCTGTAGGGCGCTGTCTATTGTGCTGATACAAATCAAATCAAATGGTATTTGTCACAGGCGCCGAATACAACAGGTGTAGACTTTACTGTAAAATGCTTACTGACAAGCCCTTAATCAAAAATGTAGTTTTAAGAAACATTTAAGTTTAGAAAATATTTACTAAATAATACACAATTAAATAACAATAACGAGGCTACGGGGGTAGTCGAGGTAATTGAGGTAATACGTACATGTAGGTAGGGGTAAGGTGAGTAGGCATAGATAATAAACAGTGAGTAGCAGCAGCGCAAAAAAAGGGGGGGGATCAATGCAAATAGTCTGGGTAGCCATATGATTAACTGCTCGGCAGTCTTACGGCTTGGGGGTAGAAGCTGTTAAGGAGCCTTTTGGACCTAGACTTGGCGCTCCGGTACCACTTGCCATGCGGTAGCAGAGAGAACAGTCTGTGACCTGCTCTAGAACAACAACCTCTCCCTCAATGTGATCAAGACAAAGGAGATGATCATGGACTACAAGAAAAGGAGGACCGAGCACGCCACCAATCTCTTCGACGGGGCTGTAGTGGAGCAGGTTGAGAGCTTCAAGTTCCTTGGTGTTCACATCACCAACAAATTATCATGGTCCAAACACACCAAGACAGTCGTGAAGAGGGCACAACAATGCCTATTCCCCCTTGGGAGACTGAAAAGATTTGGCATGGGTCCTCAGATCCTCAAAACATTCTACAGCTGCACCAACGAGAGCATCCTGACTAGTTGCATCACTGCCTGGTATGGCAACTGCTAAGCCTCTGACCTCAAGGCACTACAGAGGGTAGTGCGTACGGCCCAGTACATCACTGGGGCCAAGCGTCCTGCCATCAGGACCTCTATACCAGGTGTTGTCAGAGGAAGGCCCTAAAAATCTCCATCCACCCTAGTCATAGACTATTCTCTCTGCTACCGCACAGCAAGCAGTACCGGACCGCCAAGTCTAAGTCCAAAAGGCTTACGTTGAGGGCTAGGTTGTTATTCTGGCACCACCCGGCCAGGTCTCTGACCTCCTCCTCATAGGCTGTCTCGTCGTGGTCGGTGATCAGGCCTACCACTGCTGTGTCGTCTGCAAACTTAATGATGGTGTTGGAATCGTGCCTGACCATGCAGTCGTGGGTGAATAGGGAGTACAGGAGGGGACTGAGCACGCACCCCTGGGGAGCTCCAGTGTTGAGGATCAGCGTGCAGATGTGTTGCTACCTACCCTCACCACCTGGGGGCGGTCCGTCAGGAAGTCCAGGATCCAGTTGCAGAGGGAGGTGTTTAGTCCCAGGATCCTTAGTGATGAGCTTTGAGGGTACTATGGTGTTGAACGCTGAGCTGTAGTCAATGAATAGCATTCTCACATAAGTGTTCATTTTGTCCAGGTTGGAAAGGGCAGTGTGGAGTGCAATAGAGATTGCATCATCGGTGGATCTGTTTTGGCGGTATGCAAATTGGAGTGGGTCTAGGGTTTCTGGGATAATGATGTTGACATGAGTCATTACCAACCTTTCAAAGCACTTCATGGCTACAGACATAGTCCCTGTTCTTGGGCACAGGGACTATGGTGGTCTGCTTAAAACATGTTGGTATTACAGACTCGGTCAGAGACAGGTTGAAAATGTCAGTGAAGACAATTGCCAGTTGGTCAACGCATGCTCTGAGTACACGTCGTTGTGATCAGTCTGTTGACCTGTTTAAAGGTCTTACTCACATCGGCTACGGAGAGTGTGATAACACAGTCGTCCGGAACAGCTGGTGCTCTCATTAATGCTTCAATGTTGCTTGCCTCGAAGCGCACGTAGAAGTAATTTAGCTTGTCTGGTAGGCATGTGTCACTGGGCAGCTCACGGCTGGGATTCCCTTTGTAATCCGTAATAGTTTGCGAGCCCTGCCACATCCAACGAGCGTCAGAGCCGGTGCAGTAGGATTCAATCTAAGTCTTGTATTGATGCTGTGCCTGTTTGATGGTTCGTCAGAGGGCTTCGCAGAATTTCTTATCAGTGTCCAGATTAGTGGCCCACTCCTTGAAAGCGGCAGCTCTATCCTTTAGCTCAGTGCGGATGTTGCCTGTTATCCACGGCCTCTGGTTGGGATATGTACAGTTGAAGTCGGAAGTTTACATACACCATAGCCAAATATATTTTAACTCAGTTTTTCACAATTCCTGACTTTTCATCCTAGTAAAAATTCCCTGTCTTAGGTCAGTTAGGATAACCACTTTATTTTAATAATGTGAAATGTCAGAATAATAGTAGAGAGACTGATTTATTTCATATTTTATTTCTTTCATCACATTACAAGTGGGTCAGAAGTTTACATACACTCATTTAGTATTTGGTAGCATTGCCTTTAAATTGTTTAACTTGGCTCAAACATTTCGGGTAGCCTTCCAAAAGCTTCACACAATACGTTTGGTGAATTTTGGCCCATTCTTCCTGACAGAGCTGGTGTAACTGAGTCAGGTTTGTAGGCCTCCATGCTCGCACACGCTTTTTCAGTTATGCCCAAAAATGTTCTATAGGATTGAGGTCAGGGCTTTGTGAAGGCCACTCCAATACCTTGACATTGTTGTCCTTAAGCTGTTTTGCCACAACTTTGGAAGTATGCTTGGGTTCGTTGTCCATTTGGAAGACTCATTTGCAAAGTTTTAACTTCCTGACTGATGTCTTGAGATGTTGCTTCAATGTATCCACATCATTTTCCTACCTCATGATGCCATCTATTTTGTGAAGTGCACCAGTCCCTCCTGCAGCAAAGCACCCCCACAACATGCTGCTGCCACCCCAGTGCTTCACAGTTGAGATGGTGTTCTTCGGCTTGCAAGCCTCCCCCTTTATCTTCCAAACATAACGATGGTCATTATGGCCAAACAATTCTATTTTTGTTTCATCAGACCAGAGAACATTTCTCCAAAAAGTACGACCTTTGTCCCCTTGTGCAGTTGCAAACCGTTATCTGGCCTTTTTATGGCGGTTTTGGAGTGGTGGCTTCTTCCTTGCTGAGCGGCCTTTCAGGTTATGTCAATATAGGACTCATTTTACTGTGGATATAGATACTTTTGTACCTGTTTCCTCCAGCATCTTCACAAGGTCCTTTGCTGTTGTTCTGGGATTGATTTGCACTTTTCGCACCAAAGTACGTTCATCTCTAGGAGACAGAACGCACTCCTTCCTTCCTGTCTGACGGCTGCGTGGTCCCATGGTGTTTATACTTGCATACTATTGTTTGTACAGATGAACGTGGTACCTTCAGGCATTTGGAAATTGCTCCCAAGGATGAACCAGACTTGTGGAGGTCTACAATTTTTTTTCTGAGGTCTTGGCTGATTTATTTTGATTTTCCCATGATGTCAAGCAAAGAGGCACTGCGTTTGAAGGTAGCCCTTGAAATACATCCACAGGTACACCTCCAATTAACTCAAATGATGTCAATTAGCCTATCAGAAGCTTCTAAAGCCATTACATAATTTTCTGGAATTTTCCAAGCTGTTTAAAGGCACAGTCAACTTAGTGTATGTTAACTTCTGACCCACTGGAATTTTGTTACAGTGAATTATAAGTGAAATAATCTGTCAGTAAATAATTGATGGATAAATTACTTGTGTCATGCACAAAGTAGATGTCCTAACCAACTTTCCAAAACAATAGTTTGTTAAAAAAAAAAAAAAAAAATTGTAGAGTGGTTGAAAAAAGGGGGGGGGGGGGGGGGATTGGGGGCCGCTTTAATGAGGAGGCAGAGGTTGCTCTCGGTCAAGTGTCATTCTTCAGGATTACATGTTAAACACACTCCCCTGAGGGCGCAGAGAAACACCCCGGGTTTCCGACAGGATTGGGAACGTCAGAGTAATTAGAACAAATACTCACAGACTCCAAGATGTGGACATATCCTCAGAGAGAATGTATTCTTTTTTTTACTGTTTTGGTTTTTTAAATAAACATATTGCTTTGAATTCTTATGTCTACTGTTAGTGTAGTGGTTTCCACCATGCAACATGTGAGGATTTACCGTCACCAGTGTAATTTGGAGAGGCTTCTTGAGGAAAGTGCCTCCTCAGGGACACAGACAATTAGTTCTTCAACAAACAGCACGGATCAGCCTCTTTAATTAAACACCCATCCTTCTCCTCTCCTCCACTCCTCTCCTCTTTTATGTGAAGGAGTCCGTTTTTTTAATCCTCGGCCAGATGACACCCTAATAATTTGTTGCCCGCCATGGTGTGTCTCTAACCAGGGGATTAGATGGAAATTGGTCGGCGGGGGAGTTTGCGGAGTTATCGCTAACAGGATTTACCATCTACTGAGTATATCAAAGCTGGGGTCCCTGCACTAAGCACTCAGCACTCCACCAAATTAAAAAGTGGCCCACAGGTGGGCTCTCTGCGCCATTCGTGCCGACAGGCCCCAACGCTAATTGCTTTCTAACTCTGTTACGAGTGCCATCAAATTACACTCCTCAATTAGAGGAGAGAAGAGAGAGAGGGAGGAGAGGAGAGGAGGAGCAGAAAGGGTGTGAGAGATGAGCGGAGTGCATCATCCTGCTGGCTGGCTGCTGCTGTGTGGGGTACTTCTGTCATTAATGCTTTACACTGGACTTAGAGTGAGAGAGGTAGAGGGAAGAGATAGAGAAAGATAGATGGGTACTGGACTTCAGAATATCCAGAATGGACAATTTTGTTGATTTTAGAGTAGGAATGCTTGCCTTTAGTTTTCTAAGACTTCACATGGAACAAGTGTCATGATCAGACTCGAGTTTGAGTTTCCATTAGTTTCTCCTAATCCACTCTATCCCTCATTTTAAGCAGGAAGGTCAATTAAGAACCAATCTTCATTTACAAGCGTAACCTTGCCAAGAGGGACAGCAACAATTTAACCTTCAGTGTAATGCTGATTAGGGTCACAGTCTACAATGTTCTCTGAAAGAGCAAGCTAAGGTTGCATCGAAGGGAGCTTTTGCAAAGGCGTTTGCATGAAATGAAATGCCTAGAGAGCAGGTGAAGTACAGTAAAGACAGAGGACAGGATGTGAGGAAAACAAAGACAACACATCTGTGTATTCCTGAGCAGGAAACCACTTAACCCATCCTTGTGTGTGTGTGTGTGTGTGTGTGTGTGTGTGTGTGTGTGTGTGTGTGTGTGTGTGTGTGTGTGTGTGTGTGTGTGTGTGTGTGTGTGTGTGTGTGTGTGTGTGTGTGTGTGTGTGTGTGTGTGTGTGCATTTGATACGGTGAAGCAGTGAAGGGAAGACAGGATGTGATGTCACATCATCCTCATTCTCTTGGGCTGACAACATCCTATGGGCCTGAGGTTCTCCATTGTGCTCTCTCACACTGACAACCCCAATGTCTGACACGCGGTTCATTCCTACGAACCTAAAACCACTTCCTCTGCAGCTGTAATTTACTGACACAAGCAATCAATCAACGAACCAGCCAATTAATCAATCAATTGAATAAAATTGATATTTTTTTATTTAATGTTTGATATAGCACCTTTTTGCGTCACTTTAAGTCAGTCATTAGTTCAACTCCATCTTAATATTCACTCACCCCTCTACATTGTCTGAAAAACTCACCGTATCCATTCAGCCCTGTCCACTCCATATTAGCCTTGTCACTAACCAGGCTTCCCTAAAATGGGAAGCCTGGGGAAGTTCCATGGCAGAAATCAGCTAAACAGGGGTCGGAACCCAGTGTAAATCAGTGACGCCTCGCAACATGTCAAACCAAGCAAATGCCTTGCTTGGGCGGAGCTGCAAAGGTGCTCCCCAGATCAGTAATTAAGACAAAACATTTCAACAAAGAAGCAATGTGGACAAAACCTTTTATAACGTTTGCAGCACTCTAGTTTTCACAGTATTTCTCTGTTATTTCGAGCTGAGCTAAAGCTGCAGCAAGAGGGGAGAGATGGTCTGCAATGCTGGCTATATCAAAATGTTTTATATTTATGTATCTGAAGTGATATTTGACTTTAAAGACTAGCACGAGTGACAAGAATTAGCTAGCTGGCTACTAGCTAGTTACATTTCTCTGTTTGACCAAATACAATGGTACTTATCTGTAAACAAATAAACAACAGACTTTTAGCATGCTTAAGAAATCATTTTATAATAAGAAGATTGTGGGAGTTTACTATTAGATTTCTGTACAGCCTATGATATTATTGATCATGACCTGTTGTTGAGAAAACGTATGTGTTATGGCTTTTCAACCTCTGCCATATCGTGGAGTTATCTATCTAATAGAACTCGGAAGGTTTTATTTAATGGAATTGTCTCTAATGTCAAACATGTAAAGTGTGGTGTACCACAGGGCAGCTGTCTAGGCCCTCTACTCTTTTCTATTTTTACCAATGACCTGCCACTGGCATTAAAAAAGTGTCCATGTATGCTTATGATTCAACCATATATACCTCAGAAATCACAGCTAATGAAGTCACTGAAACCCTTAACAAAGAGTTGCAGTCTGCTTTGGAATGGGTGGCCAGTAATAAACTGGTCCTGAAGATCTCTAAAACTAAGAGCATTGTATTTGGTACAAATCATTCCCTTAGTTCTAGACCTCAGCTGAATCTGATAATGAATGGTGTGGCTGTTGAACAAGTTGAGGAGACTAAATTACTTGGTGTTACCTTCGATTGTAAACTGTCATGGTCAAAACATATAGACTCAATGGTTGTAAAGATGGGGAGAGGTCTGTCCGTAATAAAGAGATGCTCTGATTTTTTGACACCACGCTCCACAAAGCAAGTCCTGCAGGGTCTAGTTTTAACTTATCTTGATTATTGTCCAGTCATATGGTCAAGTGCTGCAAAGAAAAACCTAGTTAACCTGTTTGGCGTGCAAGCCCGACGTCGGTACACTTATGACAACAGCCAGCTCAAAGTGCAGGGCGCGAAATTCAAAAGATATATTTTTTAAATATTTAACTTTCACACATTAACAAGTCCAATACAGCATATGAAAGGTACACATCTTGTGAATCAAGCCAACATGTCCGATTTTTAAAATGTTTTACAGGGAAGACACAATATGTAAATCTATTAGCTAACCACGTTAGCAAAAGACACCACTTTTCTTACTCCATCAGTTTTTTACTCCATCAGTAGCTATCACAAATTCGACCAAATAAAGATATAAATAGCCACTAACCAAGAAACAACTTCATCAGATGACAGTCTGATAACATATTTATTGTATAGCATATGTTTTGTTAGAAAAATGTGCATATTTCAGGTATAAATCATAGTTTACATTGCAGCTACAGTCAGAAATTGCACCGAAAGCAGACAGAAAAATTACAGACACCAACGCCAAATAACTAAATACTCATCATAAAACATTTCTGAAAAATACATAGTGTACAGCAATTGAAAGACAGGCATCTTGTGATTCCAGACAATATTTCCGATTTATCAAGTGTTTTACAGCGAAAACACAATATAGCGTTATATTAGCGTAGCCACAATAGCCAGAAACACTTGGGCGCCGACGACCAGTTCACATGCACGACAGATATTAGAAATAGCATCATAAAATGTTTCTTACTTTTGGTGATCTTCCGTCAGAATGTTGGACAAGGTGTCCTTTGTCCAGAACAGTCGTTGTTTGGATCTGGAACGGCAAATTTCCCTCTTGATTTAGCATGGGCACTTGCCAAGTGGCACGGATCTCTCCAACGTCAACAAAGTCAGAGAACGGAACACGGCAAAACTCCCGAAAAAATTTCAATAATCTGATTAAACTATATTGAAAAAACATACTTTACGATGATATGGTCACATGTATCAAATAAAATCTAAACCGGAGATGTTAGTCGTCCATAACGACAGCTAAACAGAAGGCAAATCCATGTCCCCTTTCGCGCGCTCCAGAAACAGGAAATGGACGGTCACGTCATACAAAGAGCTTTAATTCCACCTCAGACCAAGATAAACACGAAATTTCTTCTCTCACCGCCTCTTGACAACCAGGGGAAGGTGTATGAAGTGTACGTAGACTCTTACGTATCATGCCCATGTATAGGCAGGAAGTTGAACAGAGCATCGATTTCTGACATTCCACTTCCTGGTCAGGAAATGTGCTGCAGAATGAGTTCTGTTTCACTCAGAGAAATAATTCAAACGGTTTTAGAAACTAGAGAGTGTTTTCTATCCAATAGTAATAATAATATGCATATTGTACGAGCAAGAATTGAGTACGAGGCCGTTTGAAATGGGCACGATTTAACTGGCTACTCAATACTGCCCCTTGCAGCCATAAGAAGTTAAGCTGCAGCTGGTCCAGAACAGAGCGGCACGTCTTGCTCTTCATTGTAATCAGAGGGCTAATATTAATACTATGCATGCCAGTCTCACTTGGCTAAGAGTTGAGGAAAGACTAACTGCATCACTTCCTCATTTTATAAGAAACATGAATGTGTTGGAAATTCCAAATTGTTTGCTTAGTCAATTTACACACAGCACTGACACACACACTTACCCCATCAGACATGCCACCAGGGTCCTTTAACATTCCCCAGGTCCAGAACAAATTCAAGGAAATGTATCGTATTACACAGAGCCATGAGTGCATGGAACTCTCTTCCATCTGATATAGCGCAAGTGATCAGCAAACACCTCATGGCACAACTCCTCTCTTCCATGTGACCTACTTGTTGTGTGTATATACTGATCTGTATGTGTAACTGATAGACGCACACATGCACTACATGTTAATGTTTTTAAATGTACGTTAATTGTAAAGTATTTTGTCTGTGAAGTATTTTTCGTTATACATCAGACCCCAGTAAGACTAGCTGTCACCATTGGCATCGGCTAATGGGGATACTAATAAATCAAATCAAATAAATAGCTAGCCAATAGGAAGTTAACTGGCTGATGACATTTAATTCACTTAGCTAAACAGTGTGTAAAGTTAGCTAGTTAGGTAGCAGCTCAGTTGAGTTAGCCTACAAAGTGGCCTACTGTAGCCAGCTAGCTAGCTAGCAAATAATATATAGTTTTTTTTACATGTAAATAATGTATTTACTTGAATACGTTGTCCCACTGCCTCTGTTTTTTGGGTCCTTACAAAAACAGAATACTGGGCAATCTTCACAATATTTTCACTGGTAGCAAAGCACAGCCAGCAGCCATGTGGACGAATGGAGACATGAAAAAAAGTGTGTTTGTCACCAGAGCGGTTTATATTGAGTAGTGACGTTTGACTTTACCTGCGTAATCCACTTTCAATTTCAATAAATATAAATCACAAACTGTCAGCCACACTTAATAACTTGAAAATTAGCACTTGAACTAGCATAGGCAACAACAACTACCCGGACGGGAAACAGTGAAGCACATAACACACAGCAACCCTTCCACAGGCATGTGGGGGGAGGGTGGTTGAAATTTAACATCCAATCAAAATCATTGCTTCATTCAAACTGTTTTTGCAATAGAAAATTCTCCAGACCTCCAAGGGAAGCGTGACAACAATGTGATTTTGGAGGTATGGCAATGCAAGATTGACTCCATATGGACCCGGTCTGCTTTTCCCTGAACTCAAGTCCCCTCTCCAGAGGCCTAGGTCCACATACTCTAGCTGCCTTTATTTTATCTGCCCTGGCCAGTATCTCCCCAGCCTGTTTTCTCTGTGTCTTGAACTGGGGTCACTATCAGTTTGTTATGAAGGAGAGAGAGGGTCCATGGAACCATCAAATGAGTGTCCTTGGGGATGGTTGAAAGACACGGTGTCACACTCAAATCATTCCCCCAGGCCATTGTTCAGATCAATTATTTCTACAAAGATTGAGGGGCCATGTAAACTAGCATTTACAGTATATAGATAGTTTGATATTTGTAAATGTGGAACATTCGGCAGACCATCTGCACTCTTTTGCAGTGAGATTGGCTTCAACAATAGAGCAAAGATGAACCACGGAAAATTAATTTGACCTCACTGTCACCTGACTGCCTTTCATCAGTTTAGGTCAAATAAAACCACACATGGGTTTGTTTGCATCTAATTATTTTGATGAGATTGAAGTGTGTGAGAAGTGTGTGCTTAGATATACTGTGGGATGATGACATAAGAATGGTTGAAGATACAGTTAATTGACACACCTCAGTATTACTCAATATCACACGTTTGTTTGTCTTCTGTAAGAGTTCTACTTTGCCAGTTGAAGTTCTGTAGCAGGACAGCAAAAGCAGAGAAAACAGTATTGATTTAGAGGATTGCAGTTGCCATAGCTAATGACCAAAACCACTCTCCACAGTTAGGAGTGTCAGGGATGGGATAGGGTTAGTTGGGGAGATAGGGGCGTGATGCCTAGAAGAGATGTTTTACGGGTAAAGGCGCACCCTTCCCGGAAGAGTCACAAAGCGACGGGGGGAGGGGGTACACAAAGAGAGGACTCACTGTTTCAGACAGCTAGGGGAGTCAGTCACACCTTCAGCAGATGAGTGGGCACAGTGGCATGGGCACGGGGCAGTAAACTACATCCATCCCACCCAGCCATTACCCCACAGGCACCATTCTGTACTACCTAGTACCTACCTCCTCTGAGTCTCTACTGAGTAACCTCTCAACTGTAATCACAACCACTTTGAACACAGTCAACACCTTAGCACAAGGACAGAGAGGAGAAAGAGGAAAGAAAGAGCGACGTGTTCCTCTAAATCAAAATTACTGAGCCTGAATCAGTCCTGTTCTATTCTTCTCTGATTCTATTGTTCTGTATACAACACCACCCCTCTGTACTGTACAGTATGTTTCTCTCCACATCCCCACAGCACTGCTTATGTGCAACAGATGTTTTGTCCCCTGCTGTTTTGAAGTGTTGTGATTTTCATTTAGTCGACCGCTCTGGGGCACGGACCTATCAGCAGGCGTCTAGTGTGGCGCACCGCGCTGCGTCTGGCAACCCAGGCCTTAAATAAACAAAGGGTCCCTGTAACACACCAAGCAACACATCATTCAACATTGAGAGAGAGAGAGAGAGAGAGAGAGAGAGAGAGAGAGAGAGAGAGAGAGAGAGAGAGAGAGAGACAGAGAGAGACAGAGAGAGACAGAGAGACAGAGAGAGAGAGAGAGAGAGAGAGAGAGAGAGAGAGAGAGAGAGAGAGAGAGAGAGAGAGAGACAGAGAGACAGAGAGACAGAGAGAGAGAGAGAGAGAGAGAGAGAGAGAGAGAGAGAGAGAGAGAGAGAGAGAGAGAGAGAGAGAGAGAGAGAGAGAAAGCTGTGAACGATCTGAGAGACAAGGCAAGAAGGGCCTTCTATGCCATCAAAAGGAACATAAATTTCAACATACCAATTAGGATCTGGCTAAAAATACTTGAATCAGTCATAGAGCCCATTGCCCTTTATGGTTGTGAGGTCTGGGGTCCGCTCACCAACCAAGATTTCACAAAATGGGACAAACACCAAATTGAGACTCTGCATGCAGAATTCTGCAAAAATATCCTCCGTGTACAACGTAGAACACCAAATAATGCATGCAGAGCAGAATTAGGCCGATACCCACTAATTATCAAAATCCAGAAAAGAGCCGTTAAATTCTACAACCACCTAAAAGGAAGCGATTCCCAAACCTTCCATAACAAAGCCATCACCTACAGAGAGATGAACCTGGAGAAGAGTCCCCTAAGCAAGCTGGTCCTAGGGCTCTGTTCACAAACACAAACCACAGAGCCACAGGACAACAGCACAATTAGACCCAACCAAATCATGAGAAAACAAAAAGATAATTACTTGACACATTGGAAAGAATTAACAAAAAAACAGAGCAAACTAGAATGCTATTTGGCCCTAAACAGAGAGTACACAGTGGCAGAATACCTGACCACTGTGACTGACCCAAACTTAAGGAAAGCTTTGACTATGTACAGACTCAGTGAGCATAGCCTTGCTATTGAGAAAGGCCGCCGTAGGCAGACATGGCTCTCAAGAGAAGACAGGCTATGTGCACACTGCCCACAAAATGAGGTGGAAACTGAGCTGCACTTCCTAACCTCCTGCCCAATGTATGACCATATTAGAGAGACATATTTCCCTCAGATTACACAGATCCACAAAGAATTTGAAAACAAATCCAATTTTGATAAACTCCCATATCTACTGGGAGAAATTCCACAGTGTGCCATCACAGCAGCAAGATTTGTGACCTGTTGCCACAAGAAAAGGGCAACCAGTGAAGAACAAACAGCATTGTAAATACAACCCATATTTATGCTTATTTATTTTAACTTGTGTGCTTTAACCATTTGTACATTGTTACAACACTGTGTATATATAATATAACATTTGTAATGTCTTTATTGTTTTGAAACTTCTGTATGTGTAATGTTTACTGTTAATTTGTATTGTTTATTTCACTTTTGTATAATATCTACCTCACTTGCTTTGGCAATGTTAACACATGTTTCCCATGCCAATAAAGCCCCTTGAATTGAATTGAATTGAATTGAGAGAGAGAGAGAGAGAGAGAGAGAGAGAGAGAGAGAGAGAGAGAGAGAGAGAGAGAGAGAGAGAGAGAGACAGAGGGAGGGAGAGAGAGAGAGAGAGAGAGAGAGAGATGAAGAAAAATAAATCTCTCCACCAGCAGATGGGCAGTAAAGTTTCTACAGGGACTAACCATTCAATTCCAGTCATATACCAGTGGCTTCACTCCAAAACAGGGTTACCAACCTACATAGACATTATGGTGTATGGGTATGTGAATGGGCCACACTTTGTGGGTTACATCCATTTACTCATTATAGGCCCGACTGAGAGACAGTAATAACGTAGAAGAATATGCAATTGAGAGCTTAAGACTCAATTCTAAAGCTAAAATGCAGTTGAAAGTGTGTTGACATAATGGTACTATAGGCCTATACGAATGCAGTCCTTATGACGTAGTGTCGTGGTGACTGAATCAAAGCCATGGAAAGTCTTAAAATCTGTCTCACTCAACCCAAGGAGAAAGCTGTGTGCAGGTTCCACTTGTTCTAGCACCTAAGGATATTTTATGTTTGACATGTGACATCAGTCTTCAGTTCCGTCTTCCCTTAAACCATATAACCCAGCAATAATTCAGAAGTAGGCCAGTTTGTACTACATTTGGAACATTATGGCCTTGACTTGACATAGCCTGACGAATTACACATCTCCATATCTTTACGTCTTCAAATGGGAAAATAGACAAGAAATGATGTGTACAGTTTGTGTGTGTGTGTGTGTGTGTGTGTGTGTGTGTGCACGTACATACAGTATGTGTGTCTTTCTGTGTGTGTGTGTGTCCTTTTTGACACTGCCACACAGATGTTTCCCAGCCTGCACCTCTCCGAGCAGAGGCATGTCCTGAACCTGGGCCCGCTGCCAACACAGGAAGTGTCCTCGTTAACTCCTTGTGTTCTGGAAACGCTCCGGGGAGAGACACAGCTAATAACCCACCTGTGCACCAAGGGTACAAAGCAGAGCGGGGAAGGTTTGCAGAGGAGGCTAAGGGTTAATCTTACAGTCACTGCCTTGTTCGTCCCAGCCAACTTCACTTTGCCTTCTACAGCTGGTGGCAAGAACCTGCACCTTAGACCAGAATTCACGCAGACAATGAGACAAGTTCAGAGTTGCGTAAGTGCTTTAGAAAATATACAGCAGAGAGATTGATGGCCTGGAGATGGATGATATCTGTCCTCATGAGAGAAGAAGAGGATTATTACAAAACCAGCAGAACATTAGAGGGAGGCCAGAAAACCCTGAATGCTCCTTTTCTGGGAGATATTTTACTCTGTGCACACACAATGAAGTGACTGTAAAGCATATAGTGTGGTAAAGCATAGTGTGTGTGTGTGTGTGCATTTGCTCATGCTTGTGTGTGTGATGTGTAAGTGTCTGTGGATGCTTAATGCACATGTGTCTTAGTTAGAAGATGTGTATGTTTGTGCACACATTGTGTGTGAGTGTGTTTACGCAAGGTATTTTTTTGGAGACGTGCTCTGTCCCATTTGGCTGTAATATAGCTCATTTGGCATGCTCACAGTCACAAATGATTAATTAACACCATCAAGGCCTGTGGTGTGTGTGTGTGTGTGCCTGTGTGTGTTTGTGTATGTGTGTGTGAGTGAGTGAGAGAGAGAGAAAGATGAAAAACTGCTTCAAAGAGGGATGCAGACTTTTGTGAGTCTGAATGAAAATGTTGAAAAAGCTACATGTACTGTACATTGTGGGTTGATTGTCATGATGCAGGATGTGTCGATTTGGCTATTTATCTTCACTACTCTGTAAACCCATTTCAGATACGAAACTGTCTCCGTGTGTGTCTTCATAACATAATTAGAATACTGAATGTGACAGCAAACCTCTTTTAGTAGATGATGGTGAGCAAATCTACTATGCTACAAAGGGCCGGCTTTGTCGTTCAAGTAAAGATAATATCGCTATTGTGATGAATAACAGAAAGCTGAAGTGTTTCAGTTGACCAGGCAGTCATTCTGTGGCTGAGATAGAAGCCACTTTGAGGTTAAACAGTCATTTGGAGCCACATAGAGTGCAGAGTTGCCTTGTGGACAAAAACCTTGTAACCCAAAACATGACAGTGTGACTATATATGGCTGTGAAGCAGCATGTTCACCACTATGGAAGTCCCCTCAATGTTTTTGCTGTGTGTTACGTTAAGAAATACAAATCCTACCTCATTTAAATTCAAAATCACAATGTACATTTTTGTTGATTAGCTTTAAGCAAATTTAGCACTTATACTACCGGTCAACGTTTTGGAACACCTACTCATTCAAGGGATTTTCTTTATTTTTACTATTTTCTACATTGTAGAATAATAGTGAAGACATCAAAACTATTAAATAACACAAATGGAATCATGTAGTAACCAAAGAAAGTGTTAAACAAATCAAAATGTATTTTATATCTCAGATTCTTTAAAGTAGCCACCCTTTGCCTTGATGACAGCTTTGCACACTCTTGGCATTCTCTCAACCAGCTTCACCTGGAATGCTTTTCTAACAGTGTTGAAGGAGTTCCCACATATGCTGAGCACTTGTTGGCTGCTTTTCCTTCACTCTGCGGTCCGACTCATCCTAAATCATCTCAATTTGGTTGAGGTTGGGGGATTGTGGAGGCCATGTCATCTGATGCAGCACTCCATCACTCTCCTTCTTGGTCAAATAGCCCTCACACAGCCTGGTGGTGTGTTGGGTTATTGTCCTGTTGAAAAACAAATGATAGTCCAACTAAACCCAAACCAGATGGAATGGCGTATCACTGCAGAATTCTTCTTCCATGCTTTACGGTGGGAAATACACATGCAGAAATCATCCGTTCACCCACACCGCGTCTCACAAAGACACGGCGGTTGGAACCAGAAAATTCCAAATTGGATTCCAGACCAAAGGACAAATTTCCCCCGCTCTAATGTCCATTGCTCGTGTTTCTTGGCCCAAGCAAGTCTCTTCTTATTATTGGTGTCCTTTAGTAGTGGTTTCTTTGCAGCAAATTGACCATGAAAGCCTGATTCACACAGTCCCCTCTGAACAGTTGATGTTGAGATGTGTCTGTTACTTGAACCCTGTGAAGCATTTATTTGGGGCTGCAATTTCTGAGGCTGGTAACTCTAATGAACTTATCCTCTGCAGCAGAGGTAACTCTGGGTCTTCCATTCCTGTGGCAGTCCTCATGAGAGCCAGTTTCATCATAGCGCTTGATGGTTTTTATGACTGCACTTGAAGAAATGTTCAAAGTTCTTAAAATATTCCGTATTGACTGACCTTCATGTCTTAAAGTAAGGATGGACTGTCGTTTCTCTTTGCTTTTTTGAGCTGTTCATTCCATAACTTGGTCTTTTACCAAATAGGGCTATCTTCTGTATACCCCCTACCTTGTCACAACACAACTGATTAGCTCAAATGCATTAAGAAGGAAAGAAATTCCACAAATTAGCTTTTAAGAAGGCACACCTGTTAATTGAAATGCATTCCAGGTGACTACTTCATGAAGCTGGTTGAGAGAATGCCAAGAGTGTGCAAAGCTGTCATCAAGGCAAAGGGTGGCTATTTGCAGAATCTGAAATATGAAATATATTTTTTGTTTTTTGTTTAACACCTTTTTGATTACTACATGATTCCATATGTGCTATTTCATAGTTTTGATGTCTTCACTATTATTCTACAATGTAGAAAAAAGTAAAAATAGAGAAAAACCCTTGAATGAGTAGGTGTTCTAAAACCTTTGACCGGTAGTGTACATTAGAGGGTTGGTTTGATGTTTGATGGCTTCCCAACTACTTTCTGAGTAAACTGCTTCTAAGTATCGCTACATGGGTGTCAAAATGGTGATAATCAAGTGGGCCATTGACTTGCAAGGGGTCATTTGACAGAGGACAGCGATATATCTGGATCTCCTATTTAAAGGAGTTGTTAGTGTCACAAATTGGACAGCCGGTATAGAGTATAATTGAAAGCTCATTGCTTGTCTTGAGAAAACCAAAGCTTTTGAGGGCCACACAAACACTAACGTTTATGATACAATTTAAAAAAAATGAGCCCTTAGACTGCAGTGTCACGCCTGAATGGGAGAGTTGTTTCTTTAATCCATGGCCAACTCTGGTTCCTCTGATCCTGTTTAGACCGATCATGGCCGGAGGGCTGGGGGGACCAGAGGGGTTGGGGTGGCAGTGTTGGGGGGAGAGAGGGGGGAGGGATGCCTTTATGGATGGGAAAATAAAAGTTAACAACAGGGTGAGCAACACTGTAATCCAAACCCAAATCACCCTGCCACTGGTACACTGAGCCATATACAGTGTATAATGATACATGTGGGGTGTTTCACCACTGTGATGTGATGTGAAGTACAGTGATATCATATTGTGTGTAGTTTAGTGTCAACCAGGTTAACAGTATGCTAACAGTATGAGACGCTCAATAAGAATGTCACATTGGTACAGATGCTGAGGTTTATGTGGGTATTTACTCTTGTGTAAGCCCATTATCACCAAACAATATTATTTGTTTTTCAAACTCAAATCACTTAACTAAATTAAGCTCAGTCTGTGCAGTGTGTAGCCAATCAAGGGTTGGGCCATTGCCGTCACTGGGACAATTGTGTCTGTGAATTTCATGGGCAGCCGTTTCTGAGTGTGTCAACTCTCTTAAGTTTTTAATACTCGCACAATAAAACTAGATTGGTTTGGCAAAGAAATCCCTCCATTAAAATCCATTAAATTCATAGAAAAATGTACTGACAGTTTGCCTTTGAGAGAGTAAATTGACTACAGTGGTACTTTATAGTTGTTTCAGTAAATGTGGGTCTTTCCAAACATATCCATTCACCACTGGAACACGAAAACACAAACTATAAAATATATTACACAAACGAAGGAATTAGGAACAAGGAATGATTAACCTCTATTTGGTTTAATTGAGCAATCACTGATTTATTATGACTCAGGTTTGTGTCTGTTACAACAAAACGTCTGTATTGTGCCAGACTTATCAAAGGTACAAGTCAAAGTCAACCTGACTGTCATCTGAGGTGACCAAAGTAGCTCTACAAAGTCCTATAACCCAGGCTGCTGATTCTATTTATTTGAAAGATAGGGATGATGTGCAATACATTTATAGATTGTTTCCAAGGTTAGGAATTAGTGCTACTTTTTAGGATGACAATATAAATTAATTTAATGTATATGCGTTATTTTGTTTTTACCATCGAGGATCACTTTGGAAACAAATGTTTGAAAAAATACTTTCAAGAGCTGTCCTCTGGGTCCACGTTGTACATATTGTTGTATATGTCTGTTAAACCAAATAAATCCAAATCAGTGACTGATTTCCTGTGCTTGGTAGTTGACCTGACCCAGTTCAGTGAGGTGGAGATGTGATGTGTTCTTCGCTGAAGAGACTTTCTAATCACCTAACAGCAGGCAGGCACTCAACTCATTGATAGCACACACTTCCTGTGGCAGGATTTCCCTTATTTGGAGAACAAGGTGAGGTTCATATGAACCAGATCTAGAGATGTGTCTCATATCTGTGAGGAAAGGGTGCATGATCTAGGTCAAATAAATAGCAGTTAGTGATTGTAGACACTACTGCTGTGAGGGGAGGAAGGGTGACATTGTGGGACTGATGGATGGATTGATGGACAGATGGATGGTTGAAGGGATGAATGGATTCAGCCATTTATAGTCCATGAGGTGTGCTTGCACCCCCTTTGACCAGTTCTGTTGATCTCTAGCTGCCTGTTGACCAGGCTGGCTGCTGAGGGCAGCCTTGGCACGGTGCACCCTCTCTGGGTGCAGTCTGTCCGTCTCTCCACATGCAGTCCCACTCTGACGGAGGTTTTTCTAGCCCTCTTTTCTTTTTCCCCTGAAATTAAGGGAACAGGAAGCTGAGGCCAATTAGCACCACATAATGATTAAATAAATAAGGCTGAAGTAAAATAAAAACTACACTAGAGAGAGAGAGAGGAATGGATGGAGGGAAAGAAATACACAAAAATCAATGCCATCCAGACGGTACTTCTCAGTGCTGCTGTAATTCTTTTGGCAGATGGACAAGCGATTTCATTTGCACCTTTATTGTAGAGAAAACATGGCCATGGAAATGAAAACATTATATGGTGGCGGTGGATGTGTGTTGGAAGGCAGACAAGAGAAAGCTGTGATTTACAGAAAAACAGTACATTTGCAGGCAGCGTCGCTTCACGTTACGGGGACACATACATCTCACACTCACACCTGCTGCCAGACACAAACAGGAAAACAGAGAGAGAGAGAGAAGAAATATAGAGAGAAAGGTGTGTGTGTGTGTGTGTGTGTGTGTGTGTGTGTGTGTGTGTGTGTGTGTGTGTGTGTGTGTGTGTGTGTGTGTGTGTGTGTGTGTGTGTGTCAGTTTAAAAGCACACTACTAGGGATATGCCAAAAAAGGTAGCCAAATTTGCCCCAAAAGGACCATTTGGTTTGGAGCTGTTCTAAACATGCAGGTCAAAAACACTACTTCATTACACGTCTGGAGAATAAAAGGAACAACACCACTCAAACCTCAATGGGTACAGTAACCCCCCTATCCCCCTGTGGCCCCTAAGTTTTACTCACCTGATTCCACACTGTTTGAAAACACCTTCAACTCATGCCACTACAAAGTATATGTGCGAGTGAATCTAAGTACAGGTTTGAGAAAGATTCACTTTGAAATAGAGAAAACAGAAATGGAGCTCCACTCTCTCTCTACACACAGAGAGAGGCTCCGCACCCTGCCATGCTCCCCCACTCTCTGCTCTGCCTACCAGGAGAGGAGCGCTGTGCTACAAGACTAATCGAAGCAGACGTGATGTTTGTCTTCACAGGGGCTGTGATTTGAGCCGGGGCCAAACGCTGGAGCATCAGGGGGCAGGGCCCCTCCAGGCTCTAAGATTACCTCCCTCCACTAGCTTACATCTTCACTAGCCTCCCCCTCTCCATCCCTTCCTCCACTCTCTATTCTTTTCTCCCTCTATACATGAGGCCAATTTGTTGTGGCAGGCGTGCGTCTCGGGGTCCAGATCTTGTTACACAAATTTGGGTTTGCCGCAGGATTTTGGGCCCCATCCAGACCAGATATGAGAGGCAGAGTGTATCTCTGAGGAGTGCCAGGCAGGGGAAGACATGATATGGGCTGTTCTGTTTGAGATTTAATAGGGAGGCCTTGTGTGCTGTACAAACAGCATAATCTGCAGGCTATAACGTTACAAATAGCTTACTAAGTACTGCCTGAATATTGTTCCACTGTGTCTAACGGATCAAGTGACAAAAAAACTGGCTCAGAATGGAAAGAATTAGGGGGAAATTAAATTAAATGAATTGCTCTACTTATTATTTATGTCATGTGCGTCCATATGTTGGCTGAAGTAAACAATTTGCAGTGATACTCTTGCGATTATAACAATTTATTAGAATTACCAGCAAAATTTTTTAACAGAGTGAATCTTTATTCCAGAATTAACCTCTTCCTCTGTGACAGCCCAACGATGCTAACTCTTACCCTGACTTAGAGCCTGGCTTAGCCAGCTAAAACCACAGAACCAGGATTAGCTAACAGAATACTCATCCTTTCCTGGAGGAAATCCTAATGCATTCTCTAACATGGACAGGCAGGCCATTGGGTTTTGTGTTCAGGAGGAAGGGAGGCTGTGTTGGTTTATACAGGCCTGCGTGTATCTGCCCTACTGTTGATTTAGGTCTTTAGGGTTTCTGGGTTTAGTCTGGGTGGGTTGGGGGGTTAGTGGGGGGAGAGGGTGGTCAACAGGGCCGTCCGGTGATAAGCATCTCCAGGCTTGTTATTGCAGGCTTGGTGGTGGTGACGGAAGGGTTAGAAATTAGTGATGACATAACTGGTGTGTTTTATGGGTCCTAGAATAGAGTGTGGCCTCTGACATGACAGCAGCATATTGGAGAGAGACAGAGAGACATGGACATGCTCTCAGACTGAGCAGAAGGGTCTATCTAGGGGAGGGCAGTAGAACATGTATTAAAATGTACACGCCTGTATTGAGGCAAATCTTGATATTGACATTATTAGAGAAACTTAGCTTATATTAGCTAGATACTCTAGGTTCAATCATAATGTGCAAGGGACACAGATAAACCTTATAGTACCACAGTACTCAGCAGCAGGGCATCAGGTAGAGGCCAGCCAGGCCCCTCCTACAGAGGTCTGGGCGTTGGGGCTGAGAAAAGAGGGCAGAAAAATCCCTTTAGAAAGTTAACAGACACAGAATTGAAGAAACAAGGAAGAGGGAGGAATCTGAGGCATGTGGGCATTCTGAGAATGTCAGCTCGGACAAACAAAGAGTGGCTGTGATTGGACAATAAGTATGAATCAGACCTCTCTGGGAAAAGAATACAGGATTGTGACCCAAGTATTTTCCCCACAGACCTTAGGTAGAGCCTTGTCAATGTGTTTCATTGGCAGACCTTTCAGTGTTTGGGTGGTGAGGGGGAAGACAGTGTTTGAGTGGCGATACACTGGGTATCCATTGCTGATGAATTTTATCTGGTTTGAAATGGCAGGTCGCTAGTTGCATACCAATAACTTCAAATACATGAAGGAGACTTTTCTTCTTTACTGTGGCTACTGTAGGCCTCTTGGCGATGGATGTGCCTGACGCGCTAGGACCCACTTCCAGTCTCAGTCTATGTAGTGATCGTAACCTGACATAGACATTCATAAGGCTTTATGTAAACTGTGTTGAGAAGACTGTAAAATATAGTAATTGAGGGATAAAACTGTGCTGAAAATGTAACATATTACTGGCATTAATGGCATTAACATGCTAGGCTATACTTATGATGCTGTTACATAGGCTGACAGGCAGGATTTAAGAAGATCTGTATTTCTCCCCTGGACTCTTAAACATCTCATTTTCCATTAACATGAGACCCAGAGCAGCGCGTGTCAGTGGAGGATATAAATCTCCCGTTTCCCCTCCCCCCTATACACGGCCCCTCAGCCTCTCAGCCTCAGTGGAGGAGTGGAACAGGACACCTTCCAAGAAGAGACACTCTTCACTGCTTAACCCTCCAGAGTATATAGACTACTCCACTCATATAGTCATTGGCTCAAACACATATCTAGAAATTACTTAGGACCTTTACTAAAGCTCAAACCAAACCAAATTAATATGGCACTGACATCAACTGTATATTGTGTACCTCTGAAGACTCTGCAGAATGATTAAGTAGCTTTTTCTGAGTGGTCTCAAACCCCAGAACTATTACCAATACTAAATCATGCCCAGAGCTTAGCTTGACCCCACGATTTTCTGGATTCTCAAAACCCAAATCTAGCTCCATCCCCAGCCTCCAAACCTACCCTCATCCTAAGCCCCATCCTCAACTCCGACATCCCATCCAGAACCCCAGCTCAGCGCCAACCCCACTCCCAAGCCTGAGATTGAATCCTTGCCATTTCAGTTTGTCAGTGATGTGTACACGGAAGGTGGAAAGCTTCAAATTCCTCGGCGCACACATCACTGACAAACTGAAATGGTCCACCCACACAGACGGTGTGGTGAAGAAGGCGCAACAGCACCTCTTCAACCTCAGGAGACTGAAGACATTTGGCTGGCACCTAAAACCCACACAAACTTTTACAGATGCATAATTGAGTGCGTCCTGTAGGGCTGTATCACCGCCTGGTATGGCAACTGCACTGCCCGGAACCGCAGGGCTCTCCAGAGGGTGGTGCTGTCTGCCGAACACATCACCGGGGGCAAACTACTTGCCCTCCAGGACACCTACTGAGCCCGATGTCACAAGAAGGCCAAATAGATCATCAAGGACAACAACCACCCAAGCCACTGCCTGTTCACCCCGCTATCATCCAGAAGGTGAGGTCAGTACAGGTGCAACAAAGCTGGGACCGAGAGACTGAAAAACAGCTTCTATCACAAGGCCATCTGACTGATAATTTGCCATCACTAGCACCTTAGACGCTGCTGCCCTATATACATAGATTTGAAATCACTGGACACTTTAATAATGGAACACTAGTCACTTTAATAATGTTTACATATTTTGCAAATCTCATATGTATATACTGTATTCTATTCTATTCTACTGTGTTTTAGTCTATGTCACTCTGACATTGCTCGCCCAAATATTTGTACATTCTTAATTCCATTCCTTTACTTTAGATTTGTGTGTATTATGTGTATTGTTGTGAAATGTTAGATATTACTTGTTAAATATTACTGCACTGTTGGAGCTAGAAACACAGGCATTTCACCACACCCGCAATAACATCTGCTAAACATGTGTATGTGACCAATAACATTTGATTTGCCCCAACTCCAACCCCAGCCCTAGCTCCAGCTCCAAACTCCAAGATACAACCCCAGCCTCAGTCCCAACCCCAGCTCCAGTCAGCCAGGCAATCATTAACCATGGGTCCCTGTGTGGATGGGCCTCACACAGGCAGGCACCAGGCAGTGATGGATGACTCCTCTCAGCCATCTCTCCTGTGGCAGGAGGGGGCAGGCTGCTCCTCCACCGCCACCAGCTGCCTGCTGTCTGATCTCCACCAAAGTTGACACACTATCATCCAGGGAATGCGGGATTTTAAGGGGGGATCCGGAGCACTAAAAGGGGGTATCTGTGGCTGTTAACTGGGTGTCCTGGGTCTTTTTAATGGGTGTCTGGTTCCTTTCCCTCATGGGGATACTGAGCAAACTAGAGAAGAGAGCTAGATGGAGTCCTGTGGGTCTCCTTAGGTTCTGGTGGTCAGAGACCGACTTCCATGTTTCCAATTTGAAACCGATATAAATAGATCTGCTGGGAAGGAGACCTTCATTGAGGATGAGGGAGAAGTCCCCCCCCCCCACACACACACCATCTCTCTCTCTCTCTCTCTCTCTCTCTCTCTCTCTCTCTCTCTCTCTCTCTCTCTCTCTCTCTGTCTCTCTCTCTCTCTCTCTCTCTCTCTCTCTCTCTCTCTCTCTCTCTCTCTCTCTCTCTCTCTCTCTCTCTCTCTCTCTCTCTCTCTCTCTCATGCACATAGACGTTATTTCCCGTCAAGCCATCTCTTTCCTGATACAAATAGGCACTGATTATGTTAATCAAATTCTTTCTTTCTCCAACACTGATGTAGTACTTCCTAATAAGATTCTGCGTGTTCTGGTGAGCGTTATTTGTGGTGGTTCCCCCAGCCCCAGGACAGTGGGCCTCCCAGGGTGACTCTGTGTAGTGTGGGGTGGAGGCATGCAGAGGCATACACTAGCACTGGGAGAGCTGGATATAGAACAGTAGAACACTGCAGCATGGAGGAACCACAGTCAGTACCTCCAGAGGAGTCTCCCCCCCCCCACACACTGTCCCAGAGGTCTCTGCCTTTTGCCCATTGGTTATTACACAATTGTCAGTACTGTTCGTTCTCGATGGTCTCAGTGGAGACATCAAACATGGAAGTGAACTGTCCCATTTGTGAATTTAGAGATATTGTTTGGAACAATTTGTCTTTTTGACAAATTGTCAATTTGTCTAGATCTTGGATTTTGTTTTGTAACAATTGCAATGTTTTATAACTGTCATGTAATGAATGGTAAAGGATCCCTGGCTGATCTCAACCAAGGGATAATATTCTGAGGTACATGATATTAACCTGTTGAACCAGATGGACTCTGATGTCCACAGATATTTAATTGATGATTGATGAGCTGTACAGAACATGCTGTGCCTCACCATGGTTGGGGTGAGATGGGGTGGAGGGCGTAGGGGGTAGGGGTGTAGGGGGTTAATTAACATCAGTTAGGGGTGGTGGAATAGTACAGGGTATTAGGTCAAGCCTAATCTTAAACCTCACCCTGGTACATTGCATCGCACACGTGTGTGCAAACACAGACATGCATAAGTGCACAAACACACACACACAAACGCGTATACATACACACTCACAAACACACAGATTCTATGGTCATTAAGCGTTTTCTCATTAGCAGTGAATGGGGCTTGATCAGTTGGGAGTTAACACCATCCATCCAGCAGTCCAGAGGGACTTGGAGGAGGTAAGGGGGAGGAGGAGGAAGACCAGCCAGTCAATTAGATAGTCTTTAGGGCTGGATGGGTCTGCTGAGGGGGTCACATTTGGACACATCTGCCTCCCGTGGCAGATTTCTACTGCCCTCCCCCAGATAGACCCTTCTGCTCAGTCTGAGAGCATGTCCATCTCTCGCTGTCTCTCTCCATACATCCTTAAGAAAAGACACCTCTTCTCCATCACTCTTGTACAGTCCATGGTCCCATATAAATGACCTCATCTCTATCACATTGTGTACCTGTAATGCACCTATTCAGACCAGAGTTTGAGACTGGTATAGAGCTGTTAGTGCTATTATGCAATGCATTGGATAACCATACATATGTAGATATGTTGATCTATATCAGGGTACTACCAAATGCATTTCATCATTGTCAAAAAAATGTCTCTCTAATGTGCACAAGTTGTATCACTGCCCCGTATCCACCATTGCCCTTTATCCATATGGCCTGTGTCAGAAAAGCCAGGCCTAGAAAGACTTGCCGGCGTCTTCACTACCGTAGTCGTGACAGCTGGGCCAGTGACGTCAACATGTTGAGAACAATAGAGTTGTGATGTGGGGTGTGTGTTCTAAAGTGTGAAACCTGCAGTAGTGTGTTTGCGGGGGGACCAGCAGGATAAGTGGGCACCCTCTTCAGAAGAACATGCTCTTGATGTGATCACTGCCGTAATGACAAACTGGCTATAAGCCTTTAGCTCGGTCATGATGATGCTATAGAGCTTGTGGAAATTTGAACTAACATTAGATGTGGTTTAGAGGATGGCTCTCTGGAGTGAATCTAAAAGAAATGTAGCCTAAATTAGATTAGAGTTCATTTTCTTGTCATGTCAGTTGGTGTCTCGCTTGTCTCAGAAAATGATCCACTTTTTCATCTTCATCTTGACTGTCCTCCATTTTCCATGGAACTTCGAGTCTAAGCAAAACTTTTAAGGGAAAGAGGAGAAAAGAAAACATATAAACTAAACGCACAGTAAAACATGCTGTAAATAGAAGCTGGGTCCAAAGTTATATGAGGTGTTGGTTGAATAGAAATAGGACAGCAGTGGAGCAGGTTCGGTGAGGCCTGAGTGAGTGAATGGGTTGGAAAATGGGCTGCAGGACTTCAGATTATCCTGAGGTGACACCAGTTCTTTTAACAACATTCTCAGATGTCTGGACTGGCCAGACTGTGGAGGGGAGGGGGTTGAGGCAGAGCCAGTACCCATCACCAGACACTGCTGCTGGGCATCGGCCTTACAGGCTCCGGCCTCCTCCTCCACTTCACGCCTCACAGAGAACCATGAGCAGACTGGGCCTGGTCCAAGGCACCCCATCTCCACTGTCCACTAGGGAGGTTTTGAAGAGAATGGAGGAAAGGATGAGGAGGTAAGAGGATGACAAAGATGAAAGGGAACAAGGTGAGGGAAAGAGAATGCTAGTAGGTAGAAAGAGCAGAGACGAAACAGACAGGAGGATGATGATGTAAAATCATGGACAGGATGAAGAAGAGGATGAGGAAGAAGAGGAGGATAATGAGGTGGCAAGAGGGGGAGGAGGCTGAGACATACGGTGAGGAGGAGGACAAATAGAAAGGGAGGGAGAGAGAGAGAGAGAGTCAGAGAGTTGGCCAGACCAGTACCCGCTGAGATGGCTCCAAACCACTGCCTCTCCAGAGGAAAATGTTTTCACCATCCTCTAAGTGCCCATTAACTGTCTATTCCCATTCCAGCCGATCTCTGCACCACACTCCGGCTCAGTGGGAGTTGTGGCCGGAGCCGCCCGCCGTATTCCAGGGAGGCCGAGTCTAAGCCTTAGCCGAGAGCTGGAGAGAGAGAGGGAGAGAGGGAGAGAGGGAAAGAGGGAAAGAGGGAGAGCTGGAGAGAGAGAGGGAGAGAGGGGGAGAGGGAAAGAGGGAGAGCTGGAGAGAGAGAGGGAGCGAGGGAGAGAGTGAGAGAGGGAAAGAGGGAAAGAGGGAAAGAGGGAGAGCTGGAGGGAGAGGGAGAGCTGGAGAGAGAGAGGGAGAGAGGGAGAGAGGGAGAGAGGGAGAGAGGGAAAGAGGGAAAGAGGGAGAGGGAGGGAGAGAGAGATTTTGTGTGTGTGTGTGTGTGGGAGGGAGGGAGGGAGGGAGGGAGGGAGGGAGGGAGGGAGGGAGGTAAGGAAGGAAGGAAGGAGGTAGGAAGGAAGGAAGGTAGGAAGGAAGGAAGGAAGGAAGGAAGGAAGGAAGGAAGGAAGGAAGGAAGGAAGGAAGGAAGGAAGGAAGGAAGGAAGGAAGGAAGGAAGGAAGGAAGGAAGGAAGGAAGGAAGGAAGGAAGGAAGGAAGGAAGGATGGAGGGAAGGAGGGAGGGATTGAGGGAAGGTGGGAGGGAGGGAGGGAGGGAGCGTGAGGCGACTTTGTTGGTCTTTGTGTGTGAGTTGGGCCAGGTCGGGCCGCTAGCCTTCCTGAACTAGGTCAGTTCTTACATGAATCTATTCTGCAGATGCTTGAATTCAGAGCAACTTTCCAACTACGGTTAGGTTTTTTTGGCTTTGGAAGTAAATGTACTTGTAGTGAATGTACACTTTTCCTCATTTGATGGGTTTGTTTTGGACATGACACTGGAAATCCAACATAATATTTCAACATAATGTGCTCTGAAATGAATAAATAGTCAAAGCCTGCTTGAGGGACACTATGATGACAAAATCAAAGAATGGATAGTGTAAAAAGAAAAAATAGAGAGGGACAGTAAGATTTTCCTGGGGAGAGGATGGAAAGGCATTCTGCTCAACATAGTCTATTTACAAGCGCCAGAGGAGTATCCACTTCCTGCCATCTCCATCATACATGGGAGTGTCTGAGGGCAAGAGAGATCGCACCCCAATTAGGCCCTGATAACTAATCAATAGGCTGCATATTCCTAGAGGAGGATGTAAAGGACTGGGCCCCTGGGAACACCACTTCAAATTACTCTGCTGTCGATGCTGAGAGACAGAGGCTCTGATGGCGAAGAGAGGGGGAGAGAGGCAGAGAGTAACGGGGGGGTGAGGGAGTGAGGGAGTGGGGTAGTCAGGAAGGGAGAGGGAGAGAGATAGGGGGGAGAGGGAGACGAAGGCAGAGAGAGAGAAGAAACGATTATGAAGAGAAAGATAAAGAGAAAGGGGTGCAGAGAGGATGAAGAACATATAGAAAAAGAGAGAGGAAGAGAGACAGGTAACAGAAGAGTGGAGGAGATGACTAACATCTTGGCTGCTTGCTGATTCCAGGCGGTAGTCTCAGCCTCCTAGCCTGAACCCTATTGTCTTATTCCAGGGGGTGGTCTCAGCCTCCTAGTCTGAACCCTATTGTCTTATTCCAGGGGGTGGTCTCAGCCTCCTAGCCTGAACCCTATAGTCTTATTTCAGGGGGTGGTCTCAGCCTCCTAGTCTGAACCCTATTGTCTTATTTCAAGGAGTGGTCTCAGCCTCCTAGTCTGAACCCTATAGTCTTATTTCAGGGGGTGGTCTCAGCCTCCTAGTCTGAACCCTATAGTCTTATTTCAGGGGGTGGTCTCAGCCTCCTAGCCTTAACTCTATAGACTGATTCCAGGGGGTGATATCAGCCTCCTAGCCTGAACCCTATAGTCTTATTTCAGGGGGTGGTCTCAGCCTCCTAGTCTGAACCCTATTGTCTTATTTCAGGGGGTGGTCTCAGCCTCCTAGTCTGAACCCTATTGTCTTATTCCAGGGGGTGATCTCAGCCTCCTAGCCTTAACTCTATAGACTGATTCCAGGGGGTGGTCTCAGCCTCCTAGCCTGAACCCTATTGTCTTATTCCAGGGGGTGGTCTCAGCCTCCTAGTCTGAACCCTATTGTCTTATTCCAGGGGGTGATCTCAGCCTCCTAGCCTTAACTCTATAGACTGATTCCAGGGGGTGATATCAGCCTCCTAGCCTGAACCCTATAGTCTTATTTCAGGGGGTGGTCTCAGCCTCCTAGTCTGAACCCTATTGTCTTATTCCAGGGGGTGATCTCAGCCTCCTAGCCTGAACCCTATAGTCTTATTCCAGGGGGTGGTCTCAGCCTCCTAGCCTGAACCCTATAGTCTTATTCCAAGGAGTGGTCTCAGCCTCCTAGTCTTAACCCTATAGACTGATTCCAGGGGGTGATCTCAGCCTCCTAGCCTGAACCCTATAGTCTTATTCCAAGGAGTGGTCTCAGCCTCCTAGCCTGAACCCTATAGTCTTATTCCAGGGGGTGGTCTCAGCCTCCTAGCCTGAACCCTATAGTCTTATTCCAAGGAGTGGTCTCAGCCTCCTAGCCTGAACCCTATAGTCTTATTTCAGGGGGTGGTCTCAGCCTCCTAGCCTTAACCCTATAGTCTTATTTCAGGGGGTGGTCTCAGCCTCCTAGCCTGAACCCTATAGTCTTATTCCAAGGAGTAGTCTCAGCCTCCTAGCCTGAACCCTATAGTCTTATTTCAGGGGGTGGTCTCAGCCTCCTAGCCTTAACCCTACAGACTGATTCCAGGGGGTGGTCTCAGCCTCCTAGTCTGAACCCTGTAGTCTTATTCCAGGGGGTGGTCTCAGCCTCCTAGCCTTAACTCTATAGACTGATTCCAGGGGGTGGTCTCAGCCTCCTAGCCTGAACCCTATAGTCTTATTTCAGGGGGTGATCTCAGCCTCCTAGCCTGAACCCTATTGTCTTATTTCAGGGGGTGGTCTCAGCCTCCTAGCCTGAACCCTATAGTCTTATTCCAAGGAGTGGTCTCAGCCTCCTAGCCTGAACCCTATAGTCTTATTTCAGGGGGTGGTCTCAGCCTCCTAGCCTGAACCCTATAGTCTTATTCCAAGGAGTGGTCTCAGCCTCCTAGTCTTAACCCTATAGACTGATTCCAGGGGGTGATCTCAGCCTCCTAGTCTTAACCCTATAGACTGATTCCAGGGGGTGGTCTCAGCCTCCTAGCCTTAACCCTATAGACTGATTCCAGGGGGTGATATCAGCCTCCTAGCCTTAACCCTATAGACTGATTCCAGGGGGTGGTCTCAGCCTCCTAGCCTGAACCCTATAGTCTTATTCCAGGGGGTGGTCTCAGCCTCCTAGTCTTAACCCTATAGACTGATTCCAGGGGGTGGTCTCAGCCTCCTAGTCTGAACCCTATAGTCTTATTCCAAGGAGTGGTCTCAGCCTCCTAGCCTGAACCCTATAGTCTTATTCCAGGGGGTGGTCTCAGCCTCCTAGCCTTAACCCTATAGACTGATTCCAGGGGGTGGTCTCAGCCTCCTAGCCTTAACCCTATAGACTGATTCCAGGGGATGGTCTCAGCCTCCTAGCCTGAACCCTATAGTCTTATTCCAAGGAGTGGTCTCAGCCTCCTAGCCTGAACCCTATAGACTGATTCCAGGGGGTGGTCTCAGCCTCCTAGTCTGAACCCTATAGTCTGATTCCAGGGGGTGGTCTCAGCCTCCTAGCCTGAACCCTATAGACTGTGTGGAGTGAGTAACGGCTGGGCAGGCAGATGGAGGCAGTTACCACCATGGCCGGACTGGCCAGGCAGGAGGCTGGAGTAGACCACAGGGTAAGGACACCACAGTGGAAACAGGAATGGCCCGTGCCCACCCCTCCAACCCGATACCTTTATTTATTTATTAACCATACCACTCCAAAACCACAGATATGAAGGAAAATAACTAGATTGCCCAAGATTTAGTGTGACTGTTTTTAAATTCAAGCTCTTACCCTCAATATAGGGTTGGTATATATTTCTAGAGACACATCAGCTTCTTTCCACAACGCTGCCTGAGGACTAGTAGTTTAAACACGTTGCAGTAGTGTGTCCTGGTGTACAATGCTGAGCTACTCCTATATGTATTATTTTGTAAATATATTCTGTTAACAGTTCACTAAAGTTTATTGTAATGTACTGGCTGCCTACTTGTCTTTTTTCTTCTTACATTTTTTAATCCCACTATGGTTTCACGAATCAAAAAGTACTAGCGGATTAACACTGTTCTAAAATGGTATTTTACAACAAAAAATATTCAAATAAGGATTTTAAAAAGCATCTCTTGGGACAAAATGAAAGACGATTCCCCCTCAGTTAAACACACGTATCAATGAGCCTACCCTTTAAGTATTGTAATTAGTACTGCCTAGTTTTTAATCTCTCTTTCTTCTTCTTTTCTTCTTGCTTTGGTGATTGTCATATCAGAGGCAATCGATAGTTTAAAGAATCATTCAAAGCCATTCCTTATCAAAGCATGGCGCTGTGGATCACCGTCCGGTCCACCCTACATCCGATGGATAGATTAGTCCTGTCGACTATTCCTCTCAATCAAGGGGGTTGGATCAAAGGGGAGCATTTCAAAGCATCCTGGCTTTAAGAATACAGTCAAAGAGGAAGGTGGGAACTATAATGTGGGAGATAGGACTGCGGGTTGGTTGGATGGAGCAACTGTATAATGTTCACTTCTTTTTGTGTACCACTATTACCTCAGTGTACCCATTCTAACTCATGCTACCACTCACATTCAGTTGTTGTCTGAAAACACAGTGTCAAGCTGTTTTTCTATGTACTCATCACAGTCGGTCCAATGCTGGCACTATTGCAGCTCCTGAGAGAGTGTATGAAGCCGTTGTAAATTGTGACCCATGTGTGGTCTTCTAACCTCACCTCTCATCCCAATCAATGAATGTAAAAAGAATGGACAAAGCCATTGATCACATGACACCATTCATTCCAACATTCAGACTCAATAGTGCATTTGAAACCCAGGAAGTCTTACTAAGGAGGCGTCTCATGGAGACATAACAAGCACAGTCTGACCTGCTCCAGGAAGTGATCTAACTGCTGCCCCCCCTCATTGAATGACTAGTTGAAGGCCGACTGGGGTACTGCAGGCTGCCATTAGCAACTAAATTGTACTTATAACTTCTTCTGTGTGAGATTTTAAAATAATCACTTCAACGACATACATCTGGTGTATTAGAAATAGATATTGGTACCAAGACTGTCTTCTATTTTTTTCTTTATTCACACGAAGATTTCCATTTTTCCATTCACTATAATGGGGGATCCTGGGTTCTGCTAACAATGCCTGCAGTACAGCGGTCGGCCTTGGCTTCAATGAGAGGGGGCAGTCGTTCTCCCTTGTTGACAATCCTGTCTTGAAATAATCCTGCATATGAATGAAATGTAATTGGACACAAACAATAATTTCATGCAGTACACATTCATTGTAGGCAGAAGTTTGAAGTCCACATAATTTTTCTTATTCTTTTGTATTCTGATAATATATGCAAATCTATGTCTATGCATATTCAGGTATATGAAATAACCAAAAGTGTTACTTTGGAAGGAAGCATTAAAACTAAAACAAAAATCAATTGGTTCTACTTCTCATCCTTTGATGCCACCTAATCCATGTCTTAGTGTGAGGATGTAGTGAGTAAAGCATGGGCATATTGAGAAGGTTTGGGCTCTTCTAGTAGTAGCAAAGCATTAAGCTCTTTAGCTATCAGAGTTAATGAAATAATGGGTTGTGTGTGTGTGTGTGTGTGTGTGTGTGTGTGTGTGTGTGTGTGTGTGTGTGTGTGTGTGTGTGTGTGTGTGTGTGTGCGTGTGTGTGTGTGTGTGTGTGTGTGTGTGTGTGTGTGTGTGTGTGTGTGTGTGTGTGTGTGTGTGTGTGTGCTGACACATGCTTGTGTGTGGGCGTGCATGTGTACAGTACCATTCAAAAGTTTAGACACAAATCAAATCAAAATCAAATTACATTTTATTTGTCAAATAAATGTGTTTAGCAGATGTTATTGCGGGTGTAGCAAAATGCTTGTGTTACCAGTGCAGTAAAATCTAAAAGTAATATCTAGCAATTTAACAACAACACACACAAATCTAAAGTAAAGGAAAATAATTAAGATTATATAAATATCGGGCGAGCAATGTCAGAGCGGCACAGACTTAGATAGAGTAGAATAGGATAGAATACAGTATAATCATGTGACATGAGTAATGCAAAATATGTAAACATTATTAAAGTGACTAGTGTTCCATTATTAAAGTTGCCAGTGATTCCAAGTCTATGTATATAGGGCAGCAGGCTCTAATGTACAAGTGATGGCAATTTAACAGAACTGAACAGTCTGATGGCCTTGAGATAGAAGCTGTTTTTCAGTCTCTCGGTCCCAGCTTTGATGCACCTGTACTGACCTCACATTCTGGATGATAGCGGGGTGAACAGGCAGTGGCTCGGGTGGTTGTTGTCATTGATGATCTTTTTGGCCTTCTTGTGACATCGGGTGCTGTAGGTGTTCTGGAGGGCAAGTAGTTTGCCCCTGGTGATGCTCTGGGCAGACAGCACCACCCTCTGGAGAGCCCTGCGTTTGCAGGCAGTGCAGTTGCCGTACCAGGCGGTGATACAGCCCTACAGGATGCTCTCAATTGTGCATCTGTAAAAGTTTGTGAGGGTTTTAGATGCCAAGCCACATTTCTTCAGCCTCCTGAGGTTGAAGAGGTGCTGTTGCACCTTCTTCACCACACCGTCTGTGTCGGTTGACCATTTCAGTTTGTCCGTGACATGTACGCCGAAGAACTTGAAGCTTTCCACCTTCTCCACTGCGGTCCCGTCGCTGTGGATAGGGGGGTGCTCCCTTTGCTGTTATCTGAAGTCCACGATCAACTTCTTTGTTTTGTTGACATTGGGTGAGAGGTTATTTTCCTGCCACCACACTCCCAGGGTCTCGTCATTGTTGGTAATCAATCCTACGACTGTTGTGTCGTCTGCAAACTTTATGATTGAGTTAGAGGTGTGCGAGGCCACGCAGTCATGGGTGAACAGGGAGTACAGGAGGGGGCTGAGCACGCATGTAAGTGTAGGTGTTTTTTTCTACCTTCACCACCTGGGGTGGCCCGTCAGGAAGTGCAGGACCCATTTGCACAGAGCGGGGTTCAGACCCAGGGCCTCAAGCTTAATGATGAGCTTGGAGGGTACTATGGTGTTGAATGCTGAGCTATAGTCAATGAACAGCATTCTTACGTAGGTATTCCTCTTGTCCAGATGGGGTAGGGCAGTGTGCAGTGTGATTGCGATTGCATCGTCTGTGGATCTATTGGGGTAGTAAGCAAATTGAAGTGGGTCTAGGGTGTCAGGTAAGGTAGAGGTGATATGATCCTTGACTAGTCTCTCTAAGCACTTCATGATGACAAAAGGGAGTGCTACAGGGCGACAGTTATTTAGTTCAGTTACCTCTGCTTTCTTGGGTACAGGAACAATGGTGAACATATTGAAGCATGTGGGGACAGTAGACTTTGATAAGGAGAGATTGAATATGTCCGTAAACACTCCAGCTAGCTGGTCTGAGCATGCTCTGAGGAGGTTGCTAGGAATGTCTTCTGGGCCGGCAGCCTTGTAAGGGTTAACACGTTTAAATGTCTTGCTCATGTCGGCCACGGAGAAGGAGAACCCACAGTCCTTAGTAGCGGGCCGCGTCGGTGGCACTGTGTTATCCTCAAAGCTGGCAAAGAAGGTGTTTAGCTTGTCCAGAAGCAAGATGTCAGTGTCCGCGACGTGGCTGATTTTACCTTTGTAGTGCATGATTGTCTGTAGACCCTGCCACATACGTCTCGTGTCTGAGCCATTGAATTAAGACTCTACTTTATCTCTATACTAAAGTTTTGCCTGTTTGATTGTCTTAAGGAGGGAATAACTACACTCTTTTGTATTTAGCATATTCCCAGTCACCTTGCCATGGTTAAATGCGATGGTTCACGCTTTCAGTTTTGCGCGAATGCTAATATCTATCCACGGTTTCTTGTTAGGGTAGGTTGTAATAGTCACAGTGGGTACAACATCTCCTATGCACTTCTTGATAAACTCTGTCACCGTATCAGTATATACGTTGATATTATTCTCGGAGCCTACCCGGAACATATCCCAGTCCGTGTGATCAAAACAATCTTGAAGTGTTGATTCCGATTGGTCAGACCAGCGTTGAATAGTCCTTAGCACGGGTACTTCCTGTTTGAGTTTCTGCCTATAGGAAGGGGGGAGCAAAATTAAGTTGTGATCATATTTGCCGAAAGGAGGGCGGGGGAGGGCCTTATAGGCCTCCCGGAAGTTGGAGTAGCAGTGGTTGAGCTATTTTAGCAGCGCGAGTACTACAGTCAATGTGTTGATAGAATTTCTGCATTCTTTTCCTCAAATTTGCTTTGTTAAAATCTCCAACTACAATAAATGCAGCCTCAGGATATATGATTTCCAGTTTGCATAATGTCCAGTGAAGTTCGTGGTATCGGCTTGAGGGGGGATATACATGGCTGTGACTATAACCGAAGAAAATTCTCTTGGGAGGTAATACGGTCGGCATTTGATTGTGAGGTATTCTAGGTCAGGTGAACAAAAGGACTTGAGTTCCTGTATGTTATCACAATCACACCATGAGTCATTAATCATGGAACATACGCCCCTGCACTTCTTCCCGGAAGGATATTTATTCCTGTCTGCGCGATGAACTGAGAACCCAACTGGCAGGACAGACTCAGACAGTATATCCCGAGAAAGCCATGTTTCCGTGAAACAGAGTATGTTACAATCCCTGATGTCTCTCTGGAAAGAAATCCTTACCTTGAGCTCGTCGACTTTATTATCCAGAGACTGAATATTAGCAAGTAATATACTCGGAAGTGGTGGGTGGTGTGCGCGCTTCCTAAGTTGGACTAGAAGACCACTCCGAGTACCTCTCCTTCGCCAGCGTTATTTTGGTTCGGCCTCTGGAATCAGTTGAATTGTTACAAGATTGCGCCGAAGAACAAGGCTCATGTTTTATATTCTCCTAACCAATTGTGCTATTGTATCTTATTTTTTTACTTATTTTGTACATAATGTTGCTGCTGTCAACTTCTGGACACTTCTGAACTGCAATTAATCACCGCGGACTCAAAGAAACTTTTCCTTTAACGAGTCCGACGAGAAGGATATACTGCTTTCACTGGAACAGGCTCAGATCCCCGTAATTTGCTTGAAGAAATGACGCAGGAAAAGGGGCCGCAGATCGGGCTGCCTTCTGAGAATCTGTAGGCGAGCGAGTAAACTCCCACTGCCATCCGTTCTTCTTGCTAACGTGCAATCATCGACCTACGATTAAGATTATCCTACCAACGGGACATTAAAAACTGTAATATCTTGGGGCCTCCCGGGTGGTGCACTGGTCTAAGACACTGCATCGCAGTGCTAGCTGTGCCACCAGAGACTCTGGGTTCGAGCCCAGAGTCACAGCCGGCCGCGACCGGGAGGTCCATGGGGCGATGCACAATTGGTTGTCCGAGTTAGGGAGGGTTTGGCCGGTTTGGCCGGTAGGGATATCCTTGTCTCATCGCACACTAGCGACTCCTGTGGCGTGCCGGGCGCAGTGCACGCTGACCAGGTCGCTAGGTGTACGGTGTTTCCTCCGACACTCTGGTGCGGCTGGCTTCTGGGTTGGATGCGTGCTGTGTTAAGAAGCAGTGCGGCTTGGTTGGGTTGTGTTTCGGAGGACGATTGGCTCTCGACCTTCGTCTCTCCCGAGCCCGTACGGGAGTTGTAGCGATGAGACAAGACAGTAACTACTAACAATTGGATACCACGAAATTGGGGAGAAAAAGGGGATAAACAAATAAAACTGTAATATCTAATGTTTCACCGAGACATGGCTGAACGATGATACAGATAATATAGACCTGGCGGGATTTTCCATGCACCGGTAGAAGGCAAACTTAATTCAGCTTCACCAAATTTTTACCAGCATGTCACATGTGCAACCAGAGGAGAAAAAAAATCCTATACCCCCTTTACTCCACACACAGAGATGCATACAAAGCTTTCCACCGCCCTCCATTTGGTAAATCTGACCATAATTCTATCCTCCTGATTCCTGCTTACAAGCAAAAACTAAAGCAGAAAGTACCAGTGACTCGCTCAATACGGAAGATGTCAGATGACGCGGATGCTACACTACAGGACTGTTTTGTTAGCACAGACTAGAATATGTTCTGGGATTCATCCAATGGCGTTGAGGAATACACCACCTCAGTCATCAGCTTCATCAATAAGTGCATCAACTATATCGTCCCCACAGTGACCGTACGTACATATCCCAACCAGAAGCCATGGATTACAGGCAACATCCGCATCGAGCTAAAGGCTAGAGCTGCTGCTTTTAATGAGCAGGAGACTAATCTGGATGCTTATAAGAAATCCCGCTATTCCCTCAGACGAACCATCAAACAAGCAAAGTGTCAATACAGGATTAATGCAACCGCTTTGTCAGATTTCATTAAAGCTTTACGGAAAAAGCAAACCATGCAATAATCTGAGTATGGCGCTCAGAGACCAAAACAATTCAAACATATACCCGCCATGTTGCGGAGTCAACAGAAGTCAGAAATAGCATCATAAATATTCACTTACCTTTGATGATCTTCATCAGAATGCACTCCCAGGAATCCCAGTTCCACAATAAATGTTTGATTTGTTCGATAACGTCCATAATTTATGTCCAAATACATCGTTTCAACAGAAATACTCATCATAAATGTAGATGATAATACAAGTTATACACATGGAATTATAGATATACCTCTCCTTAATGCAACCGTTGTATTTCAAAAAAACTTTACGGAAAAAGCAAATCATGCAATAATCTGAGACGGCGCTCAGAACAATAGTCAAATTAGCCGCCATGTTGGAGTCAACAGAAACCAGAAAATACATGATAAATGTTTCCTTACCTTTGATGAACTTCATCAGAATGCAGTCCTAGGAATCCCAGGTCCACAATAAATGCTTGATTTGTTCGATAATGTCCGTTATTTATGTCCAATTAGCTACTTTGGTTAGCGCGTTTGGTAAACAATTCCAAAGTCACAAAGCGCGTCCACTATAACGTGACGAAATGTCCAAAAGTTCCATAACAGTCAGTAGAAACATGTCAAACTATGTACTGAATCAATCTTTAGAATGTTGTTAACCTTTCTCACCCCGGGGTTCCGCTAGCGGAACACCCAGGTGGTACGAGTAGTGGTAAGAGTAGGCAACAACACGTCTGCCACGCTGATCCTTAACACTGGGGCCCCACAGGGGTGTGTACTTAGTCCCCTCCTGTACTCCCTGTTCACCCACGACTGCGTGGCCAAACACGACTCCAACACCATCATTAAGTTTGCTAACGACACAACAGTGGTAGGCCTGATCACGACAACGATGAGACGACCTATAGGAAGGAGGTCAGAGAACTGTCAGTGTGGTGCCAGGACAACAACCTCTCCCTCAATGTGAGCAAGACTAAGGAGCTGATCGTGGACTACATGAAAAGGCGGGCCGAACAGGCCCCCATGAACATCGACGGGGCTGTCATGGAGCAGATCTAGAGTTTCAAGTTCCTTGGTGTTCACATCACCAACGATCTATCATGGTCCAAACATACCAAGACAGTCGTGAAGAGGGCACGACAAAACCCTTTCCCCTCAGGAGACTGAAAAGATTTGGCATGGGTCCCCAGATCCTCAAAAGGTTCTGCAGCCGCACCATCGTGCCTGGTATTGCAAATGCTCGGCATTTGACCGTAAGGCGTTACAGAGGGTTTTGCAAACGGCCCAGTACATCACTGGAGCCAAACTTCCTGCCATCCAGAACCTATATAAATAGGCGGTCTCAGAGGAAAGCCCATAAAATTGTCAGAGACTCCAGTCACCCAAGTTGTAGACTGTTTTCTCTGCTACCACACCGAAAGCGGTACTGGAGCGCCAAGTCTAGGACCAAAAGACTCTTTAACTTCTTTGGGCTGCAAGCCCGAAGCCGGGCACAATATGACAACAGCCACTTCAAGTGCAGGGCGCGAAATTCAAAAGATATTTTTTAGAAATATTTAACTTTCACACATTAACAAGTCCAATACAGCAAATGAAAGATTAACATCTTGTGAATCCAGCCAACATGTCCGATTTTTAAAATGTTTTACAGCAAAAACACCACGTATATTTATGTTAGCTCACCACCAAATACAAAAAAGGACAGACATTTTTCACAGCACAGGTAGCATGCACAAAACCAACCTAACTAACCAAGAACCAACCAAACTAACCAAGAAACAACTTCATCAGATGACAGTCTTATAACATGTTATTCAATAAATCTATGTTTTGTTCGAAAAATGTGCATATTTGAGCTATAAATCAGTTTTACATTGCAGCTACCATCACAGCTACCGTCAGAAATAGCACCGAAGCAGCCAGAGTAATTACAGACACCAACGTCAAATACCTAAATACTCACCATAAAACATTTCTGAAAAATACATGGTGTACAGCAAATGAAAGACAGGCATCTTGTGATTCCAGCCAATATTTCCGATTTCTTAAGTGTTTTACAGCGAAAACACAATATAGCATTATATTAGCTTACCACAATAGCCAGAAACACAAGCCATTTACCAGCAGCAAAAGTTAGCGATCGTAACAAACCAGCAAAAGATATATAATTTTTGACTAACCTTGATAAGCTTCATCAGATGACAGTCCTATAACATCAGGTTATACATACACTTATGTTTTGTTCGAAAATGTGCATATTTAGAGCTGAAATCAGTGGTTATACATTGTGCTAACGTAGCATCTTTTTCCCACAACGTCCGGATATTTTTCTGACACTCACATATTCTGACCAAATAACTATTCATAAACATTACTAAAAAATACATGTTGTATAGGAAATGATAGATACACTAGTTCTTAATGCAATCGCCATGTTAGAATTCTAAAAATAACTTCATTACGACATGCAGTTTACGTTATGGCGAAAGCGTGCCCAAAATCTGGGCGCAAACTACTAGTTCACATGTTCGACAGATATATGAAATAGCATCATAAAATGGGTCCTACTTTTGATGATCTTCCATCAGAATGTTGTACAAGGGGTCCTTTGTCCAGAACAATCGTTGTTTGGATTTAGAATGTCCTCTTCTCCAGTCAATTAGCACGGAAAGCTAGCAAAGTGGCGTGAAGCTCTCCTTCCTGAACATACGCAGACAAAGCAACACGCCTAACGTCCCGGAAAAATTTCAATAATCTAATAAAACTATATTGAAAAAACATACTTTACGATGATATTGTCACATGTATCAAATAAAATCAAAGCCGGAGATATTAGTCGTCTATAACGACAGCTTTACAGAAGGCAATACCAGGTCACTTCTCGTGCGTTCCAGAAAACAGGAAATTGGGGTCACGTCATGCCAAGAGCTTTTATTCGACCTCAGATCATGTTATACACTCCATTTCTTCTCTCACTGCCTGTTGACATCTAGTGGAAGGCGTATGAAGTGCATGTATACTAATAAATATCAAGCACATTTATAGGCAGGCCCTAGAACAGAGCATCGATTTCAGATTTTCCACTTCCTGTCAGGAAGTTTGCTGCAAAATGAGTTCTGTTTTACTCACAGATATACATCAAACGGTTTTAGAAACTAGAGAGTGTTTTCTATCCAATAGTAATAATAATATGCATATTGTACGAGCAAGAATTGAGTACGAGGCCGTTTGAAATGGGCACCTTTTATCCAGGCTACTCAATACTGCCCCTGCAGCCCAAAGAGGTTAAGGACTTGTAAGTAAGCATTTCACGGTAAGGTCTACACTTGCTGTATTCGGCGCATGTGACAAATAAAGTTTGATTTGACTTGAATTGCCCTGGGGGGTACGAACAAAGGATCCGATTTGGGAAAGTTGTATTCCTGGTTGTAATGCTGGTAGTGCTGGGGAGTTACCACCGCTCTGATATCCAACCCCAGGAAGAGTAGCTGCTGCTTTTTCAACAGCTAATGGGGATCCTAATAAAATACCAAATACCAATAGTTCTTCCCGGCTGTATGTAATAACACAAAACATTTTCTGGGCTAATAATACTGCAAAGTTTCCTAAGAGCTAGAAGCATGGCAGCCCTCTCTGTTGGCTCCATGTGTTTCTATTGTACCGATGGCCAACCAACACCTACTCATTCGTCTGTATGCCATCCCTACCTTGTCACAACACAACTGATTCACTCAAACACATTAAGAAGGAAAGTCATTCCACGAATGTACTTTTAACAAGGCACACCGGTTAATTGAAATGCATTCCAGGTGACTACCTCATGAAGCTGGTTGAGAGAATGCCAAGAGTGTGCAAATCTGTCATCAAGGCAAAGGGTTGCTACTTTGAAGAATCTCAAATATAAAATATAATTTGATTTGTTTAACACTTTTTTGGTTACTACATGATTCCATATGTGTTATTTCATAGTTTTGATGTCTTCTACAATGTACTGTATGTATATGCATATACTTGCATCTGTATGTGTGCACGTATATGTGTGTGAGTGTGTGTTTATGTATGTAAACGCGGGTATATGTGTGTGTATTGAGACTCTCTTTGCCTCTGGCTCATGGTGTTTCTGTGTGACGCCAATGGAGGAGCCCTGTGAAAGGGGGCATTGTGCCTGTGAGGAGTGTTTTCCTGGTGGGTAGAGCTCGTAAGCCGCTCCCCTCCACATGGGGCTTGTGGTCTGGGCACAGAGCTGCGGTCTGGATGGCACCAGAGCCTGTTCACTACGAGACAATACCCAGGGAGACAGAGAGAGGGGGTAGAGAAGGGAGAACGGGAGAGGGGGGAGAGGAGGAGGGGGTGGGGGTGGGGGGGGGGGGAAATTGGAGAGGTTGAATGTGAAATACGGTACAATTTTGCCCAGCGAGAGACAAGGATCGTATGTTAAATGGAGAGATGGAGACTTACGGAAAGAAGGGGAAAGGAGATGAGAAATGATGATGAGAGAGGGAGAGAAAAATAAGCTAAAGAGAGAGCTAGTTATTCAGAGACACAGAGCTACAGTGGGACGCCCCTCTCCTCTGTCCAGTCTGTCCCATCACCGCACAGGTCTAAACTCTGTACTTGGCATCACTGCCAGAGACCTACAGGAGATTAGACCTTTGTCAGAGACAGCACATACGAAGCCACTTGCATGGCAGTAAAAATATTTTTTTTTTTCTAGTTTTCTCCACTCTTTTATTTTTAACTGCCCATAAAAGCTGTTCCAGGGAACTGTGGATAAATAATTAAATTAGTGGATGGGCAAGGTCATGTGACCTCTTTTTCCAAACCATAAAGTATGGTGAATCTCCGTTCGAGGTTCCTCTCTTAACTCTTGGGACAGAGAACTGCCATGAAAAGAGAAGTATATACAGTACATGCCATTTACGTTGCACATAAAGAACCATTAATAATGGTTTATTGATGATGCCTTGTAGTTATTGTTTTGTGTCTGGCTGAAGTGCTTGAAGTGGAGATATCATCTGTCTTTCCCAAAATGGCTGTCCTCTCATGCTAAGGTTAGCTGGATTCACATGCGTCTGACATGCATTGTCACCTTCTCATACATCACCTTGCCACATCAGCAATTTCATTGTTAAACACAATGTTGAGCTCACCAGGAGAAGGGGGTAACATTTAAACATAACTCCCCAGCTGATACGATTTCATTTCAAGGAATAGGTTTGACAAAGTCAAGGAGAAGGGTATGGTAGCATGGGTTTGTGCAGGATACGTATGAATGTGTGTGTGTGTGTGTGTACCTGTGTGAAGTGGGTCTTTATTTAGTATCCAACCCCACCCCCTCTCCTTTTCTGCCATGTCTGTGGTGTGTATGATGATAAATTCGACACAGGTGTCACTGTGGTTACGGCAGGTGAGGATTGATGGTCTACAGAGGTGGGCGATCCATCACCGCCATATGGCAGCGTGGTATCGGGATTTGGGGAATGTGTTCCCGATCACACTCCATAGCGGGGCCACGCGGTAACGACCCCGCTCGGTGCGATGCCACTGGAAATCGATGCCAGGCAGTCAAGGTCAATGTACTGTCGGAAAACTACTTAAGCCCTGACGGATGGAGCTTTCGCCTGCACAGAGAACGGACGAGACGAGGAATTGACAGGTCCTTCTCCCTTCTTCTTCTCATACACTCAAGGAAATACACAGATGTGTGCAGGCACAGTTCTATCCCTATAGACTACCTATTAGCCACCATCTCTGTAAGGGTAAGACAAACTGTTACAAAATTCCAGCAGTTATTACACAACGGCACAACGAACAATACATCCATATCAAAACCGCCTTAAATATCCAACCGTTCTGTAGAAGCGCTGGTCGCTGGTCAACATGACATATTCTCTCTCTCTCTCTCTCTCGCTCTCTCTTTACTGACTGCTACATGACCAAAAGTATGTGGACACCTGCTCGTCGAACATGGACATTAATATGGAGTTGGTCCCCCTTTGCTACTATAGCAGTCTTCACTCTTCTGGGAAGGCTTTCCACTAGATGTTGGAACATTGCTGTGGGGACTTGCTTCCATTCAGCCACAAGAGCATTAGTGAGGTCAGGCACTGATGTTGGGTGATTAGGCCTGGCTCGCAGTCGGCATTCCAATTCATCCCAAAGGTGTTCCATGAGGTTGAGGTCAGGGCTCTGTGCAGGACAATCAAGTTCTTCCACACTGATCTCGACATTTTTGTATGGACATCGCTTTGTGCACAGGGGCATTGTCATGCTGAAACAGGAAATGGCTTTCCCCAAACTGTTGCCACAAAGTTGGAAGCACAGAATCATCTAGAATGTATGCTGTAGGGTTAAGATTTCCCTTCACTGGTACTAAGGGGCCTAGCCTGAACCATGAAATACAGCCCCAGACCATTATTCCTCCTCCACCAAACTTTACAGTTGGCACTATGCAATCGGGAAGGTAGCGTTCTCTTGGCATTCATGCCAGACGATGAAGCATGATTCATCACTCCAGAGAACCCATTTCCACTGCTCCAGAGTCCAATGGCGGCGCACTTTACACACCACCAGCCAACACTTGGCATTGCGCATGGTGATCTTAGGCTTGTGTGCGGCTGCTCGGCCATGGAAACACATTTCATGAAGCTCCCGACGAACAGTTCTTGTGCTGACATTGCTTCCAGAGGCAGTTCGGAACTCGGTAGTTAGTGTTACAACCGAGGACAGACGATTTTTACGCTCTACTCTCTTCAGCACTCGGCAATCCCATTCTGTGAGCTTGTGTGGCCTACCACTTCACAGCTGAGCCGTTGTTGCTCCGAGACATTTCCACTTCACAATAACAGCACTTACAGTTGACCGGGGCAGCTCTAGCAGGGCAGAAATGTGACAATCTGACTTGTTAGAAAGGTGGCATCCTATGACAGTGCCATGTTGAAAGTCACCGAGCTCTTCAGTAAGGCAATTCTACTGCCAATGTTTGCTAGATTTTATACACCTGTCAGCAATGGGTGAGGCTGAAATTGCAGAATCCACTAATTTGAAGGGGAGTCCACATACTTTTGTATATATAGGGTAGATTCATCTTCAACTGTTGCTCTAAGTAACTAGGTATAGTTAGTATACGTTAGATAATCTGTTGTTTTCAAAGAAATACATGTGTTTCTTCAAGACTTGAGACACCCAGCCAAGAGTGTAAATTTGAGGACTGCAATGTAGTTTACATTTCCGACCAATCATGGCACGGCCCACAAGAACAATGCAGTGTGGCTTCCAGAGTGACATTGGGCTTAAGAATGACACAGAAAAACAGCTGGTGTATATTAGTTGTTGCCAAAGGATAATACAGCAAGGTCTCCAATACTGGATGTTGTTGATTATGATCAAGATAAATATTTATGTCTTTCATTTTCAGTAACTCAAATGTGCTGCACGAAAACAGACAAAGTGGAGTTTCCTGATTTAATTTTTTTTTGTCAATGAAATGTTTTATCTGGGCCTGTACATTTCCTAACCACACATATCAAGTATTGCACAGCTGCAGGGCATTAACGTAACCAGATGAGTGCCTTGCTATTGGGTTTAGATGGGTTATCCACACACAATGCAAAGTGCATTGACATTTGATGGAAGGCATCATATACAGTAATATGAATGCATCCCAACCCAGTCCATTATTTTACACATTCCCTATCTAACCCCACCCTGCCTTTTTACCACACAAAGGCAGCCCAAGGTGACCCCATCGGCACTGTAGTAACCGCTATCAGTCGCCGTGACGATGGGAGTACATTAATCCTGGTTAATTTCCCCAGATCCTGCCCCTCCACTTCCAGCGCAGGATTTACTACTGCACCTTAAAAATGCTAATGCCTACATATCTACAGTGTTCGGCCCTCACACTCCGCTCCCTCCATTCCCCTAAAACTCTCATCTACAGCTTCCAGCTCTCTCTAACTTTCTCTTTAAACCTCAAATGCAGCTCTCCCTCTACCTTCACACCCGCTTCCCATGCCTGTCCTACTGAGTTTCCACACAGAGGAAAGGACACATCAAAGAGTCTGGGATGAACTTGACAAGTGACTGAGTTTAATGTTGAAACATCTTGCAACTGCACAGGAGGTTACCAACATTTTGAGGATTTGTAAACACTGATAATTGCACTGTTCTTGGCTCAACCTGAGATATTCCTGGTCTGGGGTCAGTAGCTACTGTACCAGACAGACATACAGACAGACAGAGAGCTGTCCTAGCAGCAGTGACAGCAGGTTCAGGTTCCTAGCAGCAGGTTCAGTAAGGAGGCAGGGAAACTATGGCCTGACTGCCGAGAGGACGACGGGCAGAGAAATCACAGGCTCTAAATTAGCCTAGCGCACCAAATTATCATTCCAATATTAATGTCATACCAACAAGTGCACTTAGAAAGCGTGGTGGTAGCTCTCGCAATTTTCTGCTTCAGTGGTTTGTTCTAACCCGAGTCAAGTAATGCACTTTGAAGGGCCATAATTATGAGTTGTCTCGCTTATGTTTTTGTTGGAAAGAGGCCTTAAAATCGCCTTTAACATTTTTCCCTAAATGAAGGTGTAGACCTACTGTATGCGAGTGCCAGTGAATCTTTAGGACTACAACTAAATGAGAAACAAAGAAAGCTGTGGTGTTACAGAATGCTCTCTTTAGTGTGCTTGTCACCACTTTAAATCTCTCATCTGTCTCTCTCAGACTGCTATATAATATGTTATGCTTAAAACAGTATAATTTCAAATTGTTAAAAACAGATGCTTGGCATGGCAGTGAAGTCTCATGAATAACCCCCTCACTGTTTATTTGTGAGGTCTGCTAGACTTCTGCTAGACTTTACAATCATTATCAGAGCGCTTGAGCTGTGATAAGAGAACAAACAGAAAGGTCTGCATTGGGACACCCTCCAGGGCCTACATTCACAGCTTTCTAGTCTGGCAATGGACTGGCCAGCACAGATAAAGTTAGGCAAAGAGGAGAGGACCACAGAGAGCTGTGGGGGGAAGATAATAGTCCCGTAATTAGAGTGGTATTAGCTAGTGTTCAAACTCATCCCTATGATAGCTTAATCTACGCTAATCCTAATAGGTGCATAATTGCCAAACAGTGTCTATGCACTGATAGACAAGAGCAGAACACTTCACGTGAGAGGAGGAAATATGACTTCTCTGAATGGTCATCATTCCATTCCATTAAGTATGTATGGAGCTGACCACGGGCTGAGTAAATGGTACACAAGGCACTTATTTCAATGAATAAAATCCATTATCCACCATGGGATGAACTTTTAAGGAAATTACTTTTGTTTCTTTAGTCTAAGATGTATAGCATCTTCCACCCCTTAACCACTATGTTTGCATGAATGTCTGTGCGTGCGTACGCGTGGATAAGCGTGCGTGCCTGTGTATGTGTGTGTGTGTGTGTGTGTGTGTGTGTGTGTGTGCTCGTTTGTTATAGCTATCTGTTATAGATACCATGAATTAACAGACTCAAATCTGGGTGAATTACTGGGTTTGCCTCAGCTTTGGCAGCTACTGTAAAGCCTCAAACCTCGGTGTGGTGTGGCTATCGTTTATTTTTCCGACCTCCACTTCTTTAGGTTGCCCTCTTGTGCGTCATGTTTGCATTAGATTACCAGTCCGTGGTGTAAATACAGCTCCATCCTTGGGCTTCTGTGTTTCAACAAGGTCAATGCGAAAGCCTTCTTCCATCAGCCCTGCTGAATCCACTTCCATTTCATTTCATCACATCTTAGTGTCTCATTTACCCACAGCATTTTATTTTTATGTTTATAATGTGTATCCCTTAGGTCTCTAGCTACACTGTAAAATATGAAAGAGCACATTTAACTCTAATGGAAGAAAATGTAACTCTGTCACAGATAACATTTGGTCCCAGTCTAAAAATAGTCAAATGTACTCTGGCAACACAGTAATTTTTTCAGAGTTGTATATGCTAAATTTAGTGTTTATATTTATCTCTGCGTTTCACTCTGTACAGAGTTAATTATTTAGAGTAGTTTTTACAATATTTTCACAAGTGTTAATTCAACTTCTTCGGGGTTTATATGGTCCCATTTTTCGGAGTAAGGGTGTAAAGGCTAATTTACATATTCTTACTGTGTCATATTATGGTGGCTTGCAATGCGACATCCAACCTCTAGTGGTATCCATTTAAGAGGGAAGATGTCCAGCAATTTTACATCATCAACAACTTGTATTCAGAATGCATGTCAGAGCAGAGAGGAAAGTGGTGTTGTTAGAAACTACATACATAATGTCGACTGGAACAGCCTTAAAATAAATCCAACCACTTACAGATTAGATTCGTTTAGGAAAATGTATGTTACATGTCATTGTGTAGCATATGATCAAAAACAATCAATGTACATGCGAAAACACAGATATTGAAATGAACAATTCAAAAAATCGATCTGCAACAGAAATATGACAATGATGCCCCTCCCACATCTGTGGATGCTCCATAGTTTTAACTCCCTGTCTCTAAATGGAGTTATAAGTACTCCAGCTATCAACACTAACTCTAGGGAGCGTATCACTCTGTTGAGGGTTAAGATGACTCCAGTAGAGTCAGTTTAACTAAAGAAATGGCTTACTCTGTGATTTCAACTCTCCTTGATATACTGTGTCTATATTATGTTGAATTGCATCTTAATTCCTGCTTGCATTTTAGTTTTTATTTTGTCTTGATTTATAACCCATTGCTGTGTATATGTACAGTATGTGCTTTTCATGCTTTTCGGGTAGCTAAGAAATATGTAGCTTGGGTCAGTGTGTCATTGCCATAATATACTGTAGCCTATACGGAGTAAGTGAGATCATTGACTTATTTTTGCAATGGATTCCACATATTTTCTACATCGAGGGTAAGGGACAATAAACCACAACTACCTGGGTTCAGCCCAACAGCTTCTAGATGGCCTTTCTCTCGCCATGTTTCATGAGCTGAAGGAGACTGTAGGAGACTGCAGCACAGTATGGCACGGCTTAACAGACACATAGGACATGGACACGCATGATCTGCACATCACCTCTTACCGCTCTTTATACATAGCTAGAGACAGGAAGGGAGGGAGAGAAAGCAAGAAAGGGAGGCAGAGAGTGAGAGCTAGAGAGAGATAGTCTGTGGAATTCTTCTTTCACAATGAACAAGAATTGCCTTTAAACTGTTACGTGACTGTGGTCATCCACTCGTTCCTTGTTGGTTTCTAATGCCTCTCCCTCTCTAATGCCTGTCCCACTTCTCCAGCATCACTGTACGTCTGGCCCCCAGAATGCTGTAGGGGAGACACAGTGTGACTTGTGTGTCTTTTATAGTAAAAGTGTCAGCTACATATTTCATTTGATGAGTGTGGAAAGTTTGGAATTACGTTGCTTGAAGGCATACAAAATAACCTGCTTACATATTGCCTAGAGCATGTGTTTTATCTTCACCATACTGATTCCTTAGAATCAGTCAGTTCTGTTGAATGCTGTGGGATCTTATATTCACCCCTGCCCCTAACGAGCACTTTCCACAAAACCACACAGTACTTTCATTGAGGTCCATGTTGTCTGTAAAGTCATGCATGAAAGCCTAAACCCCTAGCTACATCCTGTATATCAGACACGGTAGCTTTGACAAACAGACCTCAATAAATCATTTCCAGTGTCACTTTTTGAAGGAGTGACTGGGTATTGGTGTCCGACGGAAGCCTTTACTCTGTGCTCCTCACACATGAAAGCCACAGAGAAGCATTTCTGGTAAAAGACACCAGGTGTTGCACATCTTAAATACTGTAAATCCACGCTATGCAGCTCAGTGTGGAATTGCCCTCATTGACTTTCTGAGGCTTTTCTTCTTAAGAACCACTGTTGAATTTTGCTAGGGGTAATGCAAGCAGGCACACACACACACACACACAGGCCGACAAAGAAAGAAGAAAATAATTACTGGTGTGTCATAAACTTCCCAGTAACTAAAACAGCACACGCAGCCAGAGCATCCGAGCCAAGCACTTTTCTAATGCTACCTGCAGGATAAAGGAATATATAGGTCACTATAGATGTGGTCTATTTTTCTTACTCAGCCTCATCTGCGTGGCTTAATCTTTTTATACCCACAAATAATTGGTGCTCCAAGACAGTTGCCTGCTCCCCTCTCTCTAACCTATTTAAACTCTGCTTATGCCTCTCATACCTACTCAGACTGTTTTAATTGTATTTTTATTGACCCTTTATTTAACTAGGCAAGTCAGTTAAGAACAAATTCAAATTTACAATGACGGCCTACCCCGGCCAAAACCTAACCCGGACGACGCTGGGCCAATTGTGCGCCGCCCTATGGGACTCCCAATCACGGCCGGATGTGATACAGCCTGAAATTGAACCAGGGTCTGTAGTGACGCCGCTAGCACTGCGATGCAGTGCCTTAGACCACTGCGCCACTCGGGAGCCCCTGTTAGGTTTGGACAAAGTAAAGACACAATGACATCTGCAAAGAAAATGTATAAATCTGTCATAATACATCATGCTTTATCTTCCTTCAAAACTGAAGAAGTCTGAACTTGTTTCCATACCTCTCAGTCAAAGCCCAAAGCATGTGCTGTTGAGCTTAGGGATGTTGGTCTTTCTGCCTGTTGGAGCCATGTTTTGCATGAAGTTCGCTGGAGCAAAACTGTAGAGAATCAAGCCAATAAACAGTGGTGAGTCAAGTCTGGGTCTGTGGAGGAAGGAGAGACAGAGACACACAAAGACATGAGGAACTCAAGCCACAGTGGTCCTGTGGAGCTGGGGGCAACTACCCCAGGTCAGAGAAAATAATAAATAAACCCCTCTCACTAAATAGAATGGACCGGGCTGAGGTCCAGAGACAGGCACCAGAGAGACAGCCAGGAGTGCCAGAATACAGAGACATGGGCTATACCAAACCACAATAAGGGAGAACATGAGGGGAAAAGTAGCCCCCCCTCTCCGTAACACCAAGTGAGGTTCACCTCCTCCTTAACTATGTCTTATAAAGATGAGGTCAGAGGAGAGGTTACAGACTGGAGGATCTGAGTGCTTAGTCACACAGCGTCACCGCAGAATGACACACTCGTTGTCCAGAGGTTGACAAGGGGTTATACAAAATCTCGACTGTGTGAAATGCGATCTGAAATGAGGCTGTATCCAAAATTTTACGCTCCCCTATATATGCAATTCAAGTAAAACATTATGTTTTTTGCAACAGAACATTGGGAATCAATTCATACATGCAAAACAGAGAGCATTTGTTAAGTTTTACATCTGAATTCCTGAGGGCAAAACTTGGTCCCTTCTTAGAGATATATTACACATACCTAGCTGAATAGACTGTGGTTAGGTTCAGATCTGACACTACATCCCTTTTGTCATGATAAGTGTTGTACTGTATTTATGTGCAGGCCATAAATCACTTTACATATACTGTGTATGCCTATTTACAAAACAGTACAGTGGAAATTACCTGTACTATTGCACAGATCAAGTTTGAGATGTAGTGCCTCACATTGGCTCAAATCTACAATTCCTTCACTTAAAGCATACAACATGACTGCCTATACAGTACCAGGGGATGTATATCCCATAAAAGGGGGGATCCCAGGGTTTGGTTTCAGTGTTTTACGACCCCTTCAGGGCACTGACAACCCCTGCATTAGCCACAGTCTGGACCAGGGAGTCAGTCTGCAGACGCTAGCCGCCAAGCGCTAGCTCTGTTTGAACATGAAAAATTAGCCCCTCAGACACTGGTCGTTATGCGGTTGCCGCCTGGCTTTTCCGACATGGTCCCGGCCAAATGGAGCGCGCCGCCGGCCCAGGGATCCAACCTCGAAGGCCGGCTATTTGAGGTAGAACCTCCCTCAGGAATGTTTGTGGAGAGAACCATGCAATTAATGTGAGGAGAGGGAGAGGGAGAAGAAGCTGGAAATAGAGAAGGAAAGGGTGAGGAATATACTGTTTAAAACCTTGAAACAAGGAAGAGAGGGAGAAGGACCCCAGGTCTGTGTCGGTCTGCGTCTCACTAGTGGATCCATTGGCATCAGGCGAGTAGAAGGCCATAAAAGCTCTAACCAAAATGACTTTTGCACAGTAAAATACATTTAATGAATAAGTCGAAAATTGAATTACAATACCGCTTAATTTTTTCCGTCTATACTGGCTCTTAAAGAGTGGAAGTGCCCATAGCTCCTAATAGATGCTAATATATCTTCATTTACAGTGCAATGATGAAATAAACCCCTTTATGTATATTGTAGACTGGCAAGAGAAAAAGGCCATGAAGGCAGACCGTGTGTAGTAAATTGTGAGAAATGTGCTTTTCAGATATCAACTTTCTCTCACTGCACATATTAGTAGAGGAAAGGCAGTAAATCATCACTAGATTCATTTGCCTGGATATTTTTTGGTGAAAAGTGGAACAGTGTTTGTGTATATGTTATTAAATGCACAGTATGTGTGTCTACACGTGCACACACATCCACACACGCATACACATACACACATCCACACACACACACACATGCACACACACACACATGCACACACACCTACTGAGTGAATATGTGCAAGGTTTTGGTCTTGTGCATGTTTTCTTTTGCTTATGTACTACTGTCATCGTCATGTGGAAAATCCCCATACCACACACACACACACACACACACACACACACACACACACACACACACACACACACACACACACACACACACACACACACACACACACACACACACACACACACACACACACACACGTTGTGCTCTTCTATCCCCATGACGACCTACAATTAATTTCCATTCAAAATCCTATTATCCTTAACCCCTAACCCTAAACCTTGCGCTTACCATAACCCTAACTTTAACCTTAACCCTAACCTTTACCTGTGACCTTAACCCAAACCCAAACCCTAAACCTAACTCCTAACCCCTAACCCCAACCCTAACCCTAAACCTAACCACTAACCCCTTACACTAACTCTAATTCTAACCCTAACCCTAATTCTAACCCTAATTCTAACCCTAACCCTAAATCTAACTCATAAGCTTAAAATAGCCTTTGTCCATGGGGATGTGGGAAATGTCCCCACGAGGGAGATTTTTCCTTATTTTACTATCCTTGTGGGGACTTTTGGGGATTTTAGGTCCCCACAATGATAGAAGAATCCCCCCCCCCCCACACACCTATTTTTACCTCGTCACCATTCTTGATGAAACAGAGATACTGTGCCATTGAGGTTATCTGGGGCAGGTGGAAATAAAGTAAAACAGAAAAACACAATCCACAATCATTTTCTAGAAGAGGTTACTCACAGTGTTCCTCAATATTGGCTGTAACTGTGTATGGAGCCATTGTCACTGCATGTATTACAGTAACAGACAGCATGTATTATAGTAACATACAGTATGTATTACAGTAGCAGACTGCATGTATTACAGTAACAGACTGCACATATTATAGTAACAGACAGCATAGCCTTTGTTGTTGTTGTTGTGTTTAAAACTCATCTTTCTGGGCAACCTTACATGACCCCAGATGATGATGAACTGAGTGCCCTCAACCTCCAGGGCTTCAATGGGTTTCAGAGGAAATGACAGGGATAGAGAAGGGGTAGGAAGAGAGAAGCAGCCAGAGAGGGGAAATGGAGAGTATTCAGGGAGAGGGAGAGTCAAAGGCAGGGGAGGAAGTGTGGGAAAAGAGAGGGTCATGAAGATAGAAGGTAGATATGGGGGGAGAGAGATGGGGGGAGAGAGAGAGGAGGGGGGAGAGAGAGAGAAAGAGAGAGAACGAGAGAGAGAGAGAGAAAGAGAGAGAGAGAGAGAGAGAGAGAGAGAGAAAGAGAGAGAGAAAGAGAGAGAACGAGAGAGAGAGAGAAAGAGAGAGAGAGAGAGGGATAGAGAGAGAGGAGAACAAGGGTTAGATGAGCCGTTGTTTGTTGCACGCTCTCGTTACCGTAACCACATTTCTGGGATTCTTCAGCATTGTGGCTCTGGCTCGTCATGTCAGTGGTCAGGAGACGTGAAGAAGAAGACAGGAGAGAGCTCTCCACACCACAGCATCCATGCCAACCGTGGCCCACTCTCTCTGAACAACAATACAACAAACACATGTTTACCATCAGGGCACATAGGAATGGATGGACCCAGAAACAGCCTAATTACCAGAGCTGGAGCCAGGGTTTGCTCTTCCAAGACAGGCAAGTGTATGGACAAGGAGCTGAGGCTTCACTTTCAGGTTAGTCCCAAGGAAGTGGATACTAGGCATGGACCCAGGTAAAGGACCAAGCAGGAGAGACTGTGGGCAGATTTATTTTGTAACTGATTACATGGACAAATCACGATTTCGCAGGTGTTCGCATTTTTTGAATTTCAGAAGGGGAGGGGACATTTGGCCCTTGCTTCAGCTAAGAGTTTCCGTTTAGGGTGGTGTAGACTTCTCTAGTCTCGTTAGTATCTTATCTCACATATCTCTCCCCAGAACCTAATTGAGCATATGACGCAGCTACCCAAGATTATTGTTCTGAGTCTCAGAGATTACTGAAAGGATTACTATGGCCTCGCTCTTTTACCTTTGAAAGGCCCTGTCCTTTACTGTGTGACAGGAAGTATGGTGCTCATACTGTGGCGAAGGGCTGGAGGAGCTGGCAGAGGGCCTTAGCACAGAAGCTCCTTACTCAGCCATCTGCACAGCTCTCAGCTCCCCACAGCTTAACACACCTGGGCCAGTTTTATATTGTTAAATAAAGCCTTTTAAAGGGATCTTTTACAGCTCCACGTGACCCGATATCATGAAGGATCTCCTTTGTTTCCGCGCCTAATCGCAGCCTCTTTAAAGTTTAATGGGAGCGAGTAAAATATTGATAACTAATATCAGCTGGGGGCTGGCAGGGGGACAGTAGCCCCCTTCTGGGCCCTGTGTGTTGGCCCTCGCTGCCTGGCACCTCTCCAGGGGCCCTAGGGCGACCAGATGTGTGTTCTATAGGATAGGACCCTCATGTTTGTGTGTGTTGGGTGGCGGCGGCTGTGCACATGTGTCTGTGTGCGTGCACGTTTGTGTTTAGGATCCTGTGTTGTGTCTTACATTGAGGAAAAGGTGTACAGTAATGTGTACGCTCGCCTGTTCTATCCTGTTTTTCTCTAACTCGATATGAAGTTATGGCTCTCTAGCTCTTACTTTGTGTGGCCCAAATGCTCCAAGGTGTTGACTGACAGGTCAGATGCCAGGAAAGTAAAGTTCATGTTTCAGCAGTGTAACTCGTACCACTCCTGGCTCATTTACCTGCCAAAGAGGACAAAGTTGCTGATTGTGATAGCCCTGAGGGCAGTGTCTACCTTCATACACACAGACGCGACAGGCAAGCACAGCAGATTCACCGGCTTTTAGCCCAAAGGCACACACACAGGTCACTTCTCACTTCTCATTACCTTCATTATGGTCCGAACTGCAGAGAGCTGCAGAATACAGCCCTGATAGAATTACAGATAACATTAGCAGGTCCGTATATGCAGTACATGCAAAAATGTCTAGTCAATATTTACATGTGCTTTTTGCATGGACAAACAGATAACATTAGGGAGATGGACGGAAGTGGACACAACTTGTCAGTGATCATAACGATTTGAACAACATGAAAGAAAGAGCTGGAGAAATGGGCGTGACACCGAAACGTGTTAACGAACGGAGAGACCCTGCTGAGTGGAGAGGACAGGGAGAAAAGATAAGACGGGTATTTACTTTCTCTTGAGATTCCAGAGGGTTCTCTCATTTATCTCTCTCTTCTTTAAACGCAGAGGTTCAACCGCGGCTGCTAAAAGCTTATAGCTCAGCACTTTCTCTTCCTTCTCCTTACCTTTTAATATTGATGATTCTCACAGGATAAAACAAGTTAAGTGGAGATATGGTAATCCCATCTCTGCTAGCCCATCTCGTTTGTTTACTCTGGGTTGTCAACATGTAGCTACGCCGCCTCTCCACTCACATTTTATTTCACGTTTAACACCGCTCCCCTTCTTTTAATGTACACACCATCAAGGTCGTGAATGGCAAAATCATTTCAGACTCTAATTAATTATTCAGAGATAAAGCACAAATAGAGGTGGCTCAGCCTGGAGTTATTATTTTATAGAGCTAAAGAGAGTATCAAAGTATGCTTTTCTTACATGTTGTTTATTGATGAATAGCCTATCATATTTTGATGGAAAATAATTACACAATAAATACAATGGATTCATCTAACTGAAATACTGTAGTCAGATACATGTTGTATTTTCAATGGCTTAAGAATACCAACTGGTACATGCTACAGTACTCCTTTGCTACCAGGGTTGTGTTGTTGACTCCACCGCACACTGTACGGTAACTCAAAGGTTCAGCCTTTTGGACCCATTTTGATTCAACTATTGTCAAGGTACCAAACCATAGTTTTTCTGGGGCTGGCCAGAGCTGGAGAGAGCTTACCACTGTATTTGAGATTTGAAATTCAATCTTCTTTTCCTGTCTCCCTCTGAGAAAGAAAGATATTTATTAATGGATGAATCAATACTGAACTGAACTGGAGGTACGGTGTATTCAGTAAAAACTATCTCAGTCAGAAGCAGGGTGATAGAACAGAGATATTCTCAGTAATAGTAACACTTACAGTAGGTGGCAACCCCCGGGCCTCAATCCCTGTTCAAGGTTACCGTGGCGATACCCTGGGACACCCCTGTGGATCCAAGGTGGACAAACAGTGTAAAATGGGCAGTGAATTCCCCTGGTTTAAAAATAGGCCCTGCCGTATAGTCTGTTTGATAAGGGATTAAACAGGTTAAATCCATTCCTTCATATGGGACTCCTCATTTCAGATAACCTCTGCTTTTTACCTCCATGCACATTCAATATCACGTGGGCTTCATGGACTGGGAACAACATGGGGTTTCTAATAGACAAATACATTACAAATATTCACTGAGTATACCTCTTTTGCCCTCAGAACACCCTCAATTCTATGGACTCTACAAGGAATGGACTCTACAAGGTATCGAAAGCGTTCCACAGGGTTGACTTCAATGCTTCCCACAGTTGTGTCAAGTTGGCTGGATGTCCTTTGACTGGTGGACCATTCTTGATACACACAGGAAACTGTTGAGCGTGAAAAACAAAGCAGCGTTGCAGTTCTTGACACAAACCAGTGCGCCTGGCACCTACTACCATACTCAGTTCAAAGTCACTTATTAAATCGTTTGTCTTGCCCATTCAGCCACTGAATGGCACACATACATAATCCGTGTCTCAATTGTCTCAAGGCTTAAAAATCCTTCTATAACTTGTCTCCTCGCCTTCATCTATATTGATCGAAGTGGATTTACCAAGTGACAAGGGATCATAGCTTCAACTGGATTCACCTGGTCAGTCTGTCATGTGTTCTTAATGTTTTGTACACTCGGTGTATACTGTCTATTGGCTCAATGTGCTCTATAAAATCAGATTATTTTATAATGAAAAGCTTTGAACACAGTTCCTCTCATATGGATGTTCCTTTCAGAGCCAGATCCTTTGTCATTGTATTGTCTTTATGAAACGTCACAGACTTTTATCAGCTACTGAACATGAACTGCAGATCAATTGATTGAGTGTGGGGATAAGGAGAAAGTCAGACAGTGTAGTAAAGGAGGGTTGGAGTACACAGAAGAGACAGAGAAGAACACAGACATATTATAGGTGGATGTTCAGAAGACAATGCATAAAACACACACACACACAAAGCTCTCTGTGTCAGGCCAGTTAATATGTCCCCACATTCATTAGCTATTCGTCATGGGATCTCCACGCCAGAGTCACAAGATTACGTTTACCATGCTTCTCTGCAGCTGAGGAAAACAGCGTGGAACACAAGGACATTAATGATACCATGAGATTTGAATGGAGGAGTCAAGGATTGTAAACCAGTTACCATTCAGACATCCCACATAGCAGCTAAGTCATAGCAGTTTAGATTGGCCAATTATGTTATTTAGACTATACTTCCAAAGAGACAGCGTAGCTATGTCAGAGATGTGAATCCAGGATTGACATGCAATGCAGTGTATTATACTGTATAAAGCAGTTAATACTGCCAGATGCTGATTTCACAAGCATACATAGATAGACATGCCTGCCAAATGCCAAACAAGCAAGCCATACAATGGAGCATAGCATTACACTATGGCTGGCTTACAAAGACGTACAATCTAGATTAGACATTTCTACCCTAACTTGTTTTCTTTTCACACAGCGAGGGAGGTTAGAGAAGACAGGTCCAGGGTAGTCAGGCAGAACATCTCTTAGGTAAAGAGGAGCCTAAAGGTCTTGTAAAGAGGGTTATGAGGAGAGCTATTACTATCAGTGAACTGCCTTGGCCTGGTGTTAATGTTTAGTGTGGACTCATCGCTTGGCTTGGAGTTTAACAGGGTCGTAACATGATAAACAACATGGACATGGTCCGTGAACATGCCCCGTTGGATATCTAACGGCTATGTTAAGATGATTCTGTCGTGGAAAACTACCTCGTGTTCCAAATGTCCTTCACCAAGCCTTAAAGGGGCAATTTGCAGATGCTACATCCATTTTTTTACTTAGAAATGAATGATAAATGATATGTACCCAAGAAAATAACTTATTAATGCCTCTGAAGCTTAGTCCAACTGTCGTACCCGATCAGAACCCAAAATACACGCTTGGTTTACTCCAATCGTTTTAAATAAAGTAAATGTAAACAACATTAAAACTAACATTTTGATATAATGGATGGTCAGTCATTGCATCCACAGCTTGGTCTACGAATTTTAGAGTGGTTACATTTCTCCAGACATTTCTCCCTCAACTTTTTACTGAGACAGTAGCAGGATAACACTTTGCCCCTGATTAACAACATCCGTGAGGATAGCTTAGAGCTTGAGGTAGTCACCTCATACAAGTACTTGGGAGTATGGCTAGACGGTACACTGTCCTTCTCTCAGAACATATCAAAGCTGCAGGGTAAGGTTAAATCTAGACTTGGTTTCCTCTATCGTAATCGCTCCTCTTTCACCCCAGCTGCCAAACTAACCCTGATTCAGATGACCATCCTACCCATGCTAGATGATGTATTTTTACATTTTATTTAACCTTTATTTAACTAGGCAAGTCAGTTAAGAACAAATTCTTATTGACAATGATGGACTAGATTACGGAGATGTAATTTATAGATCGGCAGGTAAGGGTGCTCTCCAGCGGCTAGATGCTCTTTACCATTTGGCCATCAGATTTGCCACTAATATTCCTTATAGGACACATCACAGCACTCTATACTCCTCTGTAAACTGATCATCTCTGTATACCCGTCGCAAGACCCATTGGTTGATGCTTAAAAAAATGTTTTATGCTCATTTATAAAACCCTCTCAGGCCTCACTCTCCCCTATCTGAGATACCTACTGCAGACCTCATCCTCCACATACAACACCCGTTCTGCCAGTCACATTCTGTTAAAACTATCCCAAACTTCTTTGGGATAGGGGGCAGCACTTTTGGATGAATTGGTGCCCATAGTGAACTCCCTCCTACTCTGCCCCAGATGATAATATATGCATATTATTATTACTATTGGATAGAAAACACTCTGATGTTTCTAAAACTGTTTGAATTATGTCTGTGAGTATAACAGAACTCATATGGCAGGCAAACTTCCAAACAGGAAGTGAGAATTCTGAGAAGGGTCGATGTGTAAGTCATCGCCTATTCAATTCCCTGTAATATATGGATCTGTTTGCACTTCCTACACCTTCCACTAGATGTCAACAGTCAGTAGAACGTGGAATGAAGCCTCTAGTGTTATGTGGGGCTGGATGGGAGCTATTTGAGTCAGTGGTCTGGCAGAGTGCTAGTTCCTGGTCATGCGCGCTACTCATGGAATGGCCATGTGTGCCATTACTTATACAGACATGAAGAAATGCTCCGGTTGGAACGTTATTGGATATATATGATAACAACATCCTGAAGATTGATTCTCTACTAAGTTTGACCAGTTTATTCGACTTGTAATATAACTTTTTGAAGTTTTCGTCCGACGTTTGCCTGCATCTGCGCCAGCGTTTGGACACGTGTACTACACATGCTAGCTAAAGTTGCTAATTGGACATAAGTAATGGACATTATCGAACAAAACAACGATTTATTGTGGAACTAGGATTCCTGGCATTGCATTCTGATGAAGTTAATCAAAGGTAAGGGAATATTTAGGATGTAATTTCGTATTTCTGTTGACTCCAACATGGCGGAGAAATTTTGTTAAATCTGAGCGCCGTCTCAGATTATTGCATGGTGTGCTTTTTTCTACAGTTTTTTTTAAATCTGACACAGCGGTTGCATTAAGAACAAGTGTATCTTTAATTATATGTAAAACATGTATCTTTCATCAAAGTTTATGATGAGTATTTCTGTTATTTGACGTGGCTCTCTGATATTTTGGAGGCATTTCTGAACATGGCGCCAATGTAAACCGAGATTTGTGGATATAAATATGCACATTATCGAACAAAACATAAATGTATTGTGTAACATGATGTCCTATGAGTGTCATCTGATGAAGATTATCAAAGTTTAGTGATTCATTTTATCTCTATTTCTGCTTTTGTGTGACCAGCTTTGGCTGGGAAAAATGGCTGTGTGTTTTTTAGATTTGGTGGTGATCTAACATAAATATATGTTGTGTTTTTGCTGTAAAACATTAAAAAAATCGGACACGATGGGTAGATTAACAAGATGTTTATCTTTTATTTGCTGTATTGGACTTGTTAATGTGTGAAAGTTACATATTTAAAAAAAATATTGAATTTCGTGCGCTGCCTTTTCAGCGGAATGTTGGGGGAGTTCCGCTAGCGGAACGTGTGTCCTAGAAAGGTTAAAGGTCCCCAAAGCAAATACATCCCTGGGTCGCTTCTGTTTACAGTTTGCTGAAGCTAGCGCCTGGAACGAGCTGCCAAAAACACTCAAACTGGACAGTTTAATTTCAATCTCTTCATTCAAAGACTCAATCATGGACACCCTTACTGACAGTTCTGGGTGGTTCGAGTGATGTATTGTTGTTTCTACCTTCTTGTGCTGTTGTCTGTGCCCAATCAATAATGTTTGCACCATGTTTTGTGCTGCTGCCATGTTGTGTTGCTACCATGTTGTTGTCATGTGTTTTTGCTACTATGCTGTGTTGTCATGTGTTGCTGCCATGCTATGTTGTTGTCTTAGGTCTTTCTTTATGTAGTGTTGTGGTGTCTCTCTTGTCGTGATGTGTGTTTTGTACAATATTTTTAATCCCAGCCCCCATCCCCGTAGGAGGCCTTTGCCTTTTGGTAGGCCGTAATTGTAAGTAAGAATTTGTTGTTAACTGACTTGCCTGGTTAAATAAAGGTTAAATAAATAAAAATAAAATACATGGTTATGAGTGACATGTTTATGTGGTTCAGTCATTGGATATGTGGTCAGATGATAGTCTGTACATACAGAGAGAGATACTGTACACACAGAGAGATACCCTATCCCAGTCTGCTGTTCCCACATGCTTCAAGATGGCCACCATTGTTGCTCTACCCAAGAATGCAAAGATAACTGAACTAAATAACTATCTCCCAGTAGCACGCACTTCTGTCATCATGAAGTGCTTTGAGAGACTAGTCAAAGATCATATCACCTCCACCTTACCTGTCACCCTAGACTCACTTCAATTTGCTTACCGCCCCAATAGGTCCACAGACGATGCAATCGCCATCACACTGCACACTGCCCTATCCCATCTGGACAAGAGGAATACCTATGTAAGAATGCTGTTCATTGACTATAGCTCAGCATTCAACACTATCATTAAGCTTGAGGCCTTGGGTCTCAACCCCGCCTTGTGCAATTGTGTCCTGGACTTCCTGATTGGCCGCCCCTAGGTGGTGAAGGAAGGCAACAAAATCTCCACTTCGCTGATCCTCAACACTGGGGCCCCACAAGGGTGAGTGCTCAGCCCCCTCCTGTACTCCATGTTCACAAATGACTGTGGCCACGCACTCCTCCAACTCAATCATCAAGTTTGCAGATGACACAACAGTAGTAGGCTTGATTACCAACAATGACGAGACAGCCTACAGGGAGGAGGTGAGGGCTCTCGGAGTGTCAGTGATAAACTGAAATTGTCTACCAACACAGACAGTTTTGTGAAGAAGGCGCAACAGCGCCTCTTCAACCTCAGGAGGCTTAAGAAATTGGGGTTGGCACCTACAAATCTCACACACTTTTACAGATGCACAATTGAGAGCATCCTGTCGGGCTGTATCACTGCTTAGTACGGCAATCTCGACTCCCACAACCGCAGGGCTCTTCAGAGGGTGGTGTGGTCTGCAGTACAGGTGATTCAAAGCTGGGACCCGAGAGACTGAAAAACAGCTTCTATCTCAAGGCCATCAGAGTGTTAAACAGCCATCACTAACACAGAGAGGCAGCTGCCTACATACAGACTAGAAATAATTGGCCACTTCAATAAATGGAACTATGAGGACACAAGGCGAGTCCCAGATGCAGACACGGAAGGCAGGTGGTTCGAGTCTGATATTTATTATAATCCAAAGGGTAGGCAAGAGAATGGTTGTGGACAGGCATAAGATCAAAGCCATGTCAGAGTCCAGGAGGTACAGAGTGGCAGGCAGGCTTGAGGTCAAGGCAGGCAGTATGGTCAGGCAGGCGGGTTCAGAGTCCAGGAGGTACAGAGTGGCAGGCAGGCTTGAGGTCAAGGCAGGCAGTATGGTCAGGCAGGCGGGTTCAGAGTCCAGACAGGCAAGGGTCACAACCGGGAGGACTAGCAAAAACAGAGAGAAGGAAAAAGCAGGAGAAAGGGAAAAAACACGCTGGTTGACTTGACAAACAAGACTAACTGGCAACAGACACGCTCGGAACACAAGCATAAGAACCCAGGGACTAATGAGGAAAACAGGTGACATCTGGAGGTGTGTGGAGACAATCACAAAGACAGGTGAAACAGATCAATCCGTGACAGGAACACTAGTCACTTTTAAAATGTCACTTTAATAATGTTTACATATCTTGCATTACTCATCTCATGTATATACTGTAATCTATACTATCTATTCCATCTTAGCCTATGCCGCTCTGTCATTGCTCATCCATATATTTATATGTATACAGTGGCACGAAAAAATATGTGAACCCTTTGGAATTACCTTAATTTCTGCATACATTTGTCATAAAATTTGATCTGATTGTAACGGCTTCTCTCCTCCTCTTCGTCTGAAGAGGAGGAGTAGGGATCAGACCAAAATGCAGCGGGTTGTGAAGACAAAGAATATTTATTAACAGAACGACGAAACACGAAAACTCTTTAACAAACTACAAAACAAATAAACGACGTAGACTGACCTAAAACATGAGAACTTACAAATACACGAAGAACGCACGAACAGGTACAGACTACAAACCAACGCTACAGTCCCGTGTGGTACGAACATACATACAGACACGGAAGACAATCACCCACAAACAAACAGTGAGAACAGCCTACCTTAATATGGTTCTCAATCAGAGGAAACGTCAAACACCTGCCTCTAATTGAGAACCATATCAGGCAACACATTAAACCCAACATAGAAACACAACACATAGAATGCCCACCCAGCTCACGTCCTGACCAAAAAACAAAGGATTAACACAATAACTAGGGTCAGAACGTGACAGTACCCCCCCCCCCCCAAGGTGCGGACTGCGACCGCACCACCTAAACCTATAGGGGAGGGTCTGGGTGGGCATCTGTCCGCGGCGGCGGCTCTGGCGCAGGACGTGGACCACACTTCACCCTTGTCTTTGTCCGCTTCTGTGGCCTCCTCAAGGTGGCGACCCTCGCCACCGACCTTGGACTGGGAACCCTAGACATGGGTCCCGCTGGACTTAGGGGCAGCCCCGGACTGAGGGACCGCTCCGGACTGGCTGGCTCTGGCGGATCCTGGCTGGCTGGCTCTGGCGGATCCTGGCTGGCTGGCGGCTCTGGCTGCTCATGGCTGGCTGGCGGCTCTGGCTGCTCATGGCTGGCTGGCGGCTCTGGCTGCTCATGGCTGGCTGGCGGCTCTGGCTGCTCATGGCTGGCTGGCGGCTCTGGCTGCTCATGGCTGGCTGGCGGCTCTGGCTGCTCATGGCTGGCGGAAGGCTCTGGCTGCTCATGGCTGGCGGAAGGCTCTGGCTGCTCATGGCTGGCGGAAGGCTCTGGCTGCTCCTGTCTGGCGGAAGGCTCTGGCTGCTCCTGTCTGGCGGAAGGCTCTGGCTGCTCCTGTCTGGCGGAAGGCTCTGGCTGCTCCTGTCTGGCGGAAGGCTCTGGCTGCTCCTGTCTGGCGGAAGGCTCTGGCTGCTCCTGTCTGGCGGAAGGCTCTGGCTGCTCCTGTCTGGCGGACGGCTCTGGCTGCTCCTGTCTGGCGGACGGCTCTGGCTGCTCCTGTCTGGCGGACGGCTCTGGCTGCTCCTGTCTGGCGGACGGCTCTAGCGGCTCCTGTCTGGCGGACGGCTCTGAAGGCTCGGGACAGACGGGCGGCTTTGAAGGCTCGGGACAGACGGGCGGCTTTGACGGCTCGGGACAGACGGGCAGCTCTGACGGCTCGGGACAGACGGGCAGCTCTGACGGCTCGGGACAGACGGGCAGCTCTGACGGCTCGGGACAGACGGGCAGCTCTGACGGCTCGGGACAGACGGGCAGCTCTGACGGCTCGGGACAGACGGACAGCTCTGACGGCTCGGGACAGACGGGCAGCTCTGACCGCTCGGGACAGACGGGCAGCTCTGACGGCTCGGGACAGACGGGCAGCTCTGACGGCTCGGGACAGACGGGCAGCTCTGACCGCTCGGGACAGACGGACAGCTCTGACGGCTCGGGACAGACGGACAGCTCTGACGGCTCGGGACAGACGGACAGCTCTGATGGCTCGGGACAGACGGACAGCTCTGACGGCTCGGGACAGACGGGCAGCTCTGACAGCTCGGGACAGACAGGCAGTTCTGGGCAGACTGGCAGTGCAGGCGGCTCTGGGCAGACGGGCACACCTGTAGGGAGGAGACGGAGAGACAGCCTGGTGCATGGGGCTGCCACAGGACCCACCAGGCTGGAGAGACCTACAGGAGGCTTGATGTTAAGAGGCACCTGAAGGACCGGGCTGTGAGGGAGCACTGGAGCTCTGGTACGCAGCTTTGGCACCACTCCCCCAGGCTGGAATACTACTCCAGCCCGTACCCTCCAGAGTACAGGCACAGGTTGAACCGGGCTGTGGATGAGCACTGGAGATCTAGTGCCTACTACGCGCACCTCTCCCTTAGGCTCCACTCCCACATTTGCCCGGTACGAGCGGAGCGTAGGCATAGGACGCACTGCACCCTCCCAGCGCCCCGGAGACACAGCACGCAGAGCCGGCGCAGGATACCCTGGACCGAAACTGCGTACCGGAGACCAGACGCGCTGAGCAGGCACAATACGCCCCGGCTGGATGCCCACACTCACATGACACTTTCGGGGGGGCTGCCCTATAGCGCACCGGGCTATGGGCACGCACTGGCGACACCGTGCGCTTAACCGCATAACACGGTGCCTGACCAGTGACGCGTTGCTTATAATAAGCACGAGGAGTGCGCTCAGGTCTGCTACCTGGCTTAGCCACACTCCTCTCTAGCCCCCCCCCCCCAAAAAAAATTATGGGGCTGCCTCTCGTACCTGTCGCGCTGCCGTGCTGCCTCCTCATATCGCCGCCGCTCAGCTTTCGCTTCCTCCAGCTCAGCTTTGGGGCGGCGATACTCCCCAGCCTGTGCCCAGGGTCCTTCTCCGTTCAAAATCTCCTCCCATGTCCAGGAGTCCTGGGATTTCTGCTGTTGCTGTCGCTGCCCTTTTCCCCGCTGCTTGATCCTTTGTTGGTGGGTGATTCTGTAACGGCTTCTCTCCTCCTCTTCGTCTGAAGAGGAGGAGTAGGGATCAGACCAAAATGCAGCGGGTTGTGAAGACATAAAGAATATTTATTAACAGAACGACGAAACACGAAAACTCTTTAACAAACTACAAAACAAATAAACAACGTAGACTGACCTAAAACATGAGAACTTACAAATACACGAAGAACGCACAAATAGGTACAGACTACAAACCAACGCTACAGTCCCGTGTGGTACGAACATACATACAGACACGGAAGACAATCAGCCACAAACAAACAGTGAGAACAGCCTACCTTAATATGGTTCTCAATCAGAGGAAACGTCAAACACCTGCCTCTAATTGAGAACCATATCAGGCAACACATTAAACCCAACATAGAAACACAACACATAGAATGCCCACCCAGCTCACGTCCTGACCAAAAAACAAAGGATTAACACAATAACTAGGGTCAGAACGTGACACTGATCTTCATCTAAGTCACTAAACAGACAAACACAATGTGCTTAAACTAATAACACACAAACAAGTATACATTTTCATGCCTTTATTGAACACACCGTGTTAACATTCACATTGCTTGGTGGAAAAAGTATGTGAACCCTTGGATTTAATAACTGGTTGACCCTCCTTTGGCAGCAATAACTTAATCAAACTTTTTCTGTAGTTGCGGATCAGACCTACACAACGTTCAGCAGGAATTTTGGACCATTTCTCTTTACAAAACTGTTTCAGTTCAGCAATATTTTTGGGATGTCTGGTGTGAACCCCTCTATTGAGGTCATGCCACAGCATCTCAATCGGGTTGAGGTCAGGACTATATTTTTTCGTATTTTCTTCTGTTGAAGCCATTCTGTTGTTGATTTTCTTCTGTGTTTTGGGTCGTTGTCCTGTTACATCACTCAACATCTGTTGAGCTTCAATAGGCGGACAGATAGTCTTACATTTTCCTGTAAAATGCCTTGATGAACTTGAGAATACATTTTTATGTTGGTGATACTAAGCTGTCCAGGCCCTGAGGCAGCAAAGCAGCCCCAAAACATGATGCTCCCTCCACCAGACTTTATAGTTGGGATGAGGCTTTGATGTTGGTGTGCAGTGCTTTTTCTTCTCCACACAGTATTGTGTTCCTTCCAAACAACTCAACTTTAGTTTCATCTGTCCACAGAATATTTTACAAGTAGCGCTGTTCAACATCCGGGTGCTCTTTTGCGTACTTCAGATGTGCAGCAATGAACATCATTCTTGTTTAGTGTTTTACGTATCGTAGACTTGTCAACAAAGATGTTAGCATGTTCCAGAGATTTCTGTAAGTCTTTAGCTGACACTCCAAGATTCTTCTTAACCTCATTGAGCCACTGTGCTCTTTTATTTTTATTTATTTTATTTAACCTTTTTTTAACTAGGCAAGTCAGTTCAGCAATATTGCAGTCATCTTTGCAGGACAGCCACTCCTAGGGAGAGTAGCAACAGTGCTGAACTTTCTCCATTCATAGACAATTTGTCTTACCGTGGACTGATGAACATCAAGGCTTTTAGAGATACTTTTGTAATCCTTTCCAGCTTTATACAAGTCTACAATTCTTAATCTTAGGTCTTCTGAGATCTCTTTTGTTCAAGGTATGGTTCACATCAGGCAATGCTTCTTGTGAATAGCAAACTCAAATTTTTTGAGTGTTTTTATAGGGCAGCTCTAACCAACGTCTCCAATCTCATCTCATTGATTGGACTCCAGGCTAGCTGACCCCTGACTCCAATTAGCTTTTGGAGAAGTCATTAGCCTAGTGGTTCACATACGTTTTCCAACCTACATTGTGAATGTTTAAATTATGTATTCAATATAGATAAGAAAAATACAATAATTTGAGTGTTATTAGTTTAAGCATACTGTGTTTGTCTATTGTTGTGACTTAGATGAAGATCAAATCACAATTTATAACCAATTTATGCAGAAATCCCAGTAATTCCAAAGGGTTCACATATTTTTTGTTGCCACCGTATATTCTTATTCCATTCCATTCCTTATTCCATTAGATATTTGTTGTGGAATTGTTAGATATTTCTTGATAGATATTGCTCTACTGTCAGAACTAGAAACACATGCATTTCACTACACTCACCATAACATCTGCTAACCATGTGTATGTGACCAATACAATTTGATTAGATTTGTATGCACAGACACACACATACACAGGTGCACACACACCACCCGTATACTAGGTAAAGCCCATGTTCACAGCAAGGCCTTGGCTAAGACAGACTCCCCATTAGGAACAATCCATTTCAGCTTCAGCCAGCGCGTGCAATTAAGCTTCATCCCGGCTGCTGCGTTGTCACAAACTCGCGCGTTGCCTTTCCTTCGAATGAATCACCTGTACAGTTTAATTATTTAGCCCTTCTCATCCTCTTCAATCCTCCAACACCACCACTACTACAGTACTTCCACCACCTCATTATCAAACTAGGGCAGTTTCCCCCCAGCAAGCCCATCTCTTCTGCATGTCTGCTTTAAACAAGACTGATGATGGCCGATAAAAGCGGGAGAGAGGAGCCATAGAAATGATTGGGGATAAATGAAATGTTTGGAAATCTAAACAGGAAGAGGAGATAAGTCACTGACGGCTGCGACCGATTTGGGCAATCAAATGACATGGCTGACAGTGGTAGAGTGATGATCTCTTGGATACTGAATTACCCCTATGGAAGGGTGTTGTTTATGTACGGTTTTCATATGCTGATTTAAAAGAAATTGCATAGAGGTTAGAGATATACACTAAATTGTTGAAAGGTTGGAATTGTGTTTTTAACCTTTGGATATCCCTTGGGCAGAAGCCAAGGGATATCCAAAAGTTAAAAACACAATTCCAAGAGATCACCACTCTACCACTGTCAGCCATGTCATTTGATTGCCTGTTTTGCTGTCAATATTATATTTTTTAAGATAATCTTTTTTAATAAGACAGTCCACCCACCTGATTTGTATATCAAGGTCATGTACAGTAAGTCCACTGGAATCCAATGCTGTTTGAAAATGCATGTGTTTATGTATTCTGTGTCATGTACTGTATGCTCTGCCTCCAGAGGTGGAAGAGAGGGAGGAGGATGGGGTACAGGGTTAATATTTTCTGTTCATAACAACCATGTTTGGAGGAATTAAGAAATCCACTAACTAACACATCATTGGTGCACCCGTGTCATCGCCAGCCAATGGAGACAACTATAATGTCAAGCAGTCAAATGGTGAGTTGTGGAAGAATTTAACATCCATCCAGGGTGAGTGTTGGGGTGTGTTTTTGGGGGAGGGGGGTCATTTAGCCTCCCATAGCCCAGGTGATGGGACCATCAGTCTCTCGTCAGACCCAGCTGCTCATAGAATATAAATTAAAACATTGTAGGATGGGCCATGGTCTGTGAGCTCGATCACTAATAAGGCTTTCCTGGTCGATAAATGACTCCATACAGCAAATTAAACCGTAAATTGAGTTAGTGACGGCAAATATTTAGAGTATGAGGGACCTGGGTTAATGAATGTGCTTGGTTTGCATGGCAGAGTGGGGTCGGGGGTGAATTGATATGTAATTCTTATCAACATTAATGCACCCAGAGCTTTGTACCATGTGCCTAACCTACCAACATACATCATTTACAATGAGGTACAGTAGTGTAAACGTTGAGTCCTCTCAAAACACATTCAGTCTCGACCTGACAGCTCATTCAACATATCTTTGACATTTCTCTTATGTCCCATCTTATTAAAAGCAGCACGATGTTTTATGTTTACTATGGAGCCATCGGTAGCACCCTGTAAGACCTGTTATCAATAAAGCTGCTGCATGCCTCGGCTCGAACCATAATGTATGGCTGGCTACAGAGCATGACTCACAGGCAGTATCTTATTAACCACACATTGCCCATTCTGATATGAGTGGCACAGTCTAACAAACCAGCCTAGAAGGCCCGTATCAAATGCCTTTTAAGTGCATGTGTATGATGTGGTTTGAAGCATTGTGCAATGAAATAATCAGAGCTTGTTCTGACAAGGAGAGGTGACGGTCAAAGTCATTTAGAAGTGCTATGGCTGTTAGGAAAAACCTTGTAATTAGTGCCAAGATATTCAGCATTTTATGCAATGACTTTGAGTGGTTATATTTTCTACACCACAAGAGCATTTAAGGACGGTCAGTACAGATGTTCTTTGTCTTTTTTTAATAATCTTACTCACTTGCTCTTAATAAGACATTATCTTATTGTGGTTGTATTAATATTATGGCCCCATTGTAATTCCTCTTTCCCTCTTCCTAGGACTGCTCATCCTTTCCCTCTTCCTAGGACTGCTCATCCTTTCCCTCTTCCTAGGACTGCTCATCCTTTCCCTCTTCCTAGGACTGCTCATCCTTTCCCTCTCTGGGACGAAACCAAATCCTTTATTTGGAAAAGTCGGGAATGGCGCAGATTCCGTCATGGAATGATCATCATGCTGAAAGCAGCTTCTCCCTGACCGCTGCTACTCATCGCCCTGCTGTGAGGTACTATCCCTTACAGCCGTGGTCTGGAGGACCTGATTGAGAGCATCTGTACCCGTGCGGGTCCTCCCTGACCACCACCGGACAACAGCCGTGACCTTGGTCGAGCCGTGACAAAGCCGAATAGAGGGAAAGTTGAGGGGAAAGGGGAGTGGTGTTGGCCACATATTTCGTCATGTTCTGGTTTTCTTTTGTGGCTATTTTCATGAAGGCTTTTAGTATTCCTCTAAATCTCTATTTTTTTTCTCTCTCTCTCTCTCTCTCTCTCTCTCTCTCTCTCTCTCTCTCTCTCTCTCTCTCTCTCTCTCTCTCTCTCTCTCTCTCTCTCGCGCGCTCCAAATCTCTCTCTGCACGGTGTACGTCCTAAGTCTTTAGGCCTAAGCCCTCGTGGGTAGCCATAAGTAACGTCTGGGTTTAGCACGTTGCTGGGGCTGGTTGGGGCCCTCCAGAGGAACCACAGCTTAATTAACCCAGCACTTGAAGGAGACGGTCCGTCTACAGCCTAGACCCACGGCCAACCAATGGTTTCATCTTCTCTCTCCGTCTCGATCTGTCTCTTGGTTGTCTGTCTGCCTGTCTGTATCTCTTTGCCTCTACACCTCTAATGTTTCCTGTTCTTCCCCTTCTCTTTGCCTCTCACTGTCTCTCATTTATTTTCTCTATCTTTTCCACAATTGTTTTTCTCTTTGTCTGTATATTCTCTGTCCTGATGTCTTCCTAATACTGTATATGCCATTTAGCATACACTTTTATCCAAAGCGACTTACAGTCATGCGTGCATACATTTTATGTATTGGTGGTTCCGGCAATCGAAGCCACTTACCTGGTGTTACAAGTGTCATGCTCTACCAACTGAGCTACAAAGGACCAACCCATTCTCTCTTTATGATGAGCACAACATTCCTCAAAGTTACCGCCACTCCCCCTTACAGCCTCTACCACTACTACTCATTCCTCTAATCTCCTCCCGCCTGGCACGGTGATTTGTGTGAGTGTACTTTATCTACCACTGTAGTTACTATGTATATATGTGGTGGGCCGGCTAACGCCAGGAAAGATAAAGACGTGTGTGTGAATATTTCATTCAAGTACCGTACGATGCTCCAAAGATAATCCATCTCTGAGGAGCGAGACATAGGCGGGAGCGGGACAGAGAGTTTGAGGTTTGAGTGGCTCGGTAATCTCTCTGTATCTCCAACCTCGACATGACACGCTCTTTCCTCGCCACTTATTGCAGATGGGTGGATGTGATAAAAACGGGTAAACACAGTTGGGCAGCATGTTTTCCAGTACACGTGTTCGCCTCTCAAACCATTCCCTGGTGCCACCACAGCTACTTTACAAATAATGTCCCCCATGTGTTAGGGCTCCAGGGCTGTGCGGGACTGGGGGACTGGGCTCCGTGCCCAGTCTGAAACCCTGTCAGGACGGCAGTAAATTTTCCCTTGTTTTCAGCCATTGTAGTTTAGGGTCCAGATGTGCAGGAGACTGAGGACAGAGTCAGATAAACAGCTCGTTACATATTTATTTTCCATACATATTACGATACATGGATTTCCGTTCTCTCCACCACCCCAGGGCAACACAACAAATCAAAAAGCGTTGTATGCATTGAGGCTTAATGGATATGCAACTTTTGTGTATTGAGATTCAGTGAGTTTATGTGTATGTGTATTAGGAAACATTGAATGTAGAATTAGATGAATAGACTCTGCTTACTATGTAGAAAATCCATCCCACAGCTATAACTATCATGCATTATAGCACTTATGCCATAACGAGTAGCTCCAATACGAAGAGTGTCACTCATCTATAATACATACTGTCGCATCAGCTAGGGTTACCTGGATCGCTTTTCATCCACAGCACTATCCACAGCACCATCCACAGCACCTTCCACAGCACCATCCAGAGAGAACAGTGACAGAAAAACAGTGGGCTGTGTAAGGCCATGTGATGCTGCATCCTCAGTGAGACTTGAGGCCGAGGCTGTCCTAAAATTGGCAGTGTAACTCCGACCACAGTGCCTGTTGGATGAGCGGGTCTGTATTAATTAGAAATATATTGGGGGATGAAGGGACACTGCTGGATGGGGTGGAGGGCTGATGAATACGTGTGGATGGGGGATCTGCTTCAATTGGCCCAATAGTTTTCTGTGGAGCGATAGCATACTGTGTGCTGTACAGTTTGGGCTTTGTGCGGTAAGATACAGTTTATCTGTGTGGTGGACAGAGACCACAGGTCATACAAGGACAGAGTTAGTGAAATGTGGAATATGTTTATGGTCATGAATGGTGAGCTGAACATATAGATGCTATGGTATTTTTCAACATACAATAGCAGGGATTAGAATTTTTCGAAATTCCATTTTCCCGGTCAATTGGTTGAGGATACATGCTAATTTATATGCAAATGATTCATTCCCTCACTGTAGTGTCTGCATTATGAAGCAGCATACTATATGCCAACACAACCCATAACAGGTATCATAACACATTACCCCTATCATCATTCACAATACAACCGTCTACTGTGTATGTTCACCCAGGCTCTTTCCTCTGTGTGCAGTGAGGCATGGCCCGTGCCAGGCCAAATGAGCACATACCAGCGTGCCATGATTTGGCCCCCCTGCCTCTCTCTCATTTCATTTGATCCTGTGGTGCTGCCAGTTTCAGCCCGTGCTCCCGGAGACACACACACCAGATTAATGCCCCTTAATTAACAGTACAACGTGACTAATTGGGGAGCATGTCAGAGGTATGTGTATAATTTGCACATCAGTAATGATAAGTTTGGGGAGATCCCCAGTGTCAAGAACACATCTAATTGCAACAGGGAATTATAGCTACTGGTTGTTAATGCCACGGTAATTATACAGACATAGAGGGGGCACACACACACACACACACACACACACACACACACACACACACACACACACACAAGCACTGAAATGGTTGCTATACCTGTGTTTTACATATCATCTCTAAGCTAAAAATATCAGTAAAGTTCTGTGTTTGCCTAAACATTCCACAGGCTAAACTGCAATTAACAGCAGCGCTTTACAACACAACTGATTTTGTCTTTCTCTTCCCAACCTAATATTAATAAACCAACCAAATAGTCATTAACTAGTGCAGGGCAAACAAGTTAAAAACAAGAACCTGTAACGATCGTCGTAATGTGGAAGAGAGGAGGACCAAAGCGCAGTGTGGTAAGTGTTCATGATGATGTTTTTAATAAACTCAGAACATTTAACAAAACAATAAACGATGTGAACAAACGAAACAGTACCGTGTGGCGACAAACACTGACACGGAAGACAAACACCCACCAACCAAAAGTGAAACCCAGGCTACCTAAGTATGATTCTCAATCAGGGACAACGATTGACAGCTGCCTCTGATTGAGAATCATACCAGGCCGAACACAAAACCCCAACATAGAAAAACACACATAGACTGCCCACCCCAACTCACGCCCTGACCATACTAAATAAAGACAAAACAAAGGAACAAAAGGTCAGAACGTGACAGAACCAGTCATTAAATTACAGTTATTAGTGCTTTTGTTCTTGTCAGTAGAAACCAGTTACCCAGTATGTGTAATTCCTAGCTACCATTACTGAAGCATTGAAGAATAAGATATGGTTAACCACAAAACATGGAAACATACATTGTTCAGAGACAGTCAACCATAGGCCTATCAATACCAGGCCAAATCTAAGGCTATATGTGTGTGTGTGTGTGCGCGGGTGTGCATACCTCTTAGTGTATATGTGCGGGTGTACATACCTCTTAGTGTATATTTGCGGTTGTGCATACCTCTTAGTGTATATGTGTGGGTGTGCATACCTCTTAGTGTATATGTGTGTGTGTACATACCTCTTAGTGTATATGTGTGTGTGTGCATACCTCTTAGTGTATATGTGTGGGTGTGTATACCTCTTAGTGTATATGTGTGGGTGTGCATACCTCTTAATGTATATGTGTGGGTGTATATACCTCTTAGTGTATATGTGTGGGTGTGCATACCTCTTAGTGTATATGTGTGGGTGTACATACCTCTTAGTGTATATGTGTGGGTGTACATACCTCTTAGTGTATATTTGTGGGTGTGCATACCTCTTGGTGTATATGTGTGGGTGTGCATACCTCATAGTGTATGTGTGTGGGTATGCATACCTCTTAGTGTATATGTGTGGGTGTGCATACACATGTGTTTGTGTGTGCATGAATCTGTGCCCTGTAAAAATGGCTGCTGTATGGGCCATTGCCAGACAGTCTGTGGCCACACAGAGAGAAGCAGCAGGGGGCCGTCTCTTCCCCTAGTTTACAGCCCTCTGTGGAAGGTGGCTCATTCTCTCCCCTGACTGTCTGCTCCTGCTGCTGCTGGCTGCACTCTTTATTTTGCTGCTTATGCTACGGACGCTAATATTAGATCAGCCGAGACTATTGCTCAATAGAAAATGCTTTATGCTCGTTAAAATAATTGCTCTCAGTTTTCCAACCAATAAAATTGCCTTTGTAATTTGGTGAGGAATGTATCTTCTGAGACAATCACTCTCAGGCCGGAGCGATGGCAACCGTTTTAATTAGTGGCATCGGATTTCCACTGAAATTAATCCTGGGTTCTGCGCATAGCGGTAATTGTTGGATAATAGTCTTATTAATTCTGCCACACTAAAGGGGGTGAACAACAACTCCACACCCCTCACACCTCTTCGGGGTAATTTGGGCATTCCTACTTAATGGAATTCTGATCCAATGAATACGTGGCTACTCATTTTATGCAAGCACTCTCTCTCCAAAGGATGGAAACATGGGCGACTGCCGGGAGCATCCCGCTGTTCGGCTCACAAAGGCCGGGGCTCCCTTAGTCCCGCTGAAGAATTCCGGAGTGCCACGGGGCTGCCGGCCCACGCTGGTCGCCGCAGTGGGCTTTCACAGGAGCGGACCTCGCCGTTGTAATCCCATAATCCTGCTGCATGGGGGCCGGGGAGAGGGGGAGTGGGGGGAGAGAGCTTTAATTAAGATCTGGAGTAGTGGAGGTGGGGGGGAGAAAGGAGAAGTGTGGGGGTGAGAAGGGGGAAACATGTCAGGTTGACTTTGCGATGCAGAGTGAGAGGGCTACTTGTTCAGGGCAGGGGCAGCCCCACGTTACTCCTGGTCCCTGATTGTTCCTTTATATTCAGAGAGCCTCTTACATTCAAGCCTCTACGTGGTCTTTGGTCAGAAACAGCAGTGTGTGTCTCAATGTTCTCCCCAAACCAGCTGCATCACAAAATAGGTCTCAAGCTTATGTATTTTACAAACATGTTCAACATGTACATTTGTCTAAAGTGGATTCAATTTAAGTACTTACATTTTAATAACAGTTAACATGCTTCCTCAATGCTGTGAGTAAAATAAACAATATTGTTCTAGCCCCTGTAGTTGGGTTTGAGTTCCTTTAGGCGATCATGTAATTCCATTGTTGACCACATGGGGCCACTCTCCTGCGTTGATGTGTGTTGTTCGTTTAATATGCTAAACCCTGTAGAAGAGGAATGGTTTACGTTCCAAAATGGTGAAAGTCACACGGTGGAGCTTCAGATGTTGTCAAACTCCATCCTTCTTGCTATCATTTTGTAGAAGCGTTGTCTGTAAGTAAAATTAATCATAACATAACACAGAATTTGTTCTTAAATGACTTCATGATTATATTTTGTACGGATTATCATTTTAATGAGATTTATGAATCTTCTTGATAGCCACATGGATATCTGTTCAGTGCATTTGATCTTGTCATGTTTTGGGGAATTATTTGCATCCGATTTAATGCATAATGCCGCTTATTTCTGTGTTTATGAACAGGTGAGAATTAAGCCTAGTATTCAGCTAGCGTACAATAAGTCCTACTCGTTGTTCTTTTCCTTCTATATTTCAGTTTTAGTCATTTCAGTCACTATTACTGTATCTACGAAGCGGCGGCAATAAATTATCCTTCAACACTACAGTAGCTGTACCGGGTTTATCTATCTGCTAAGCTTAAAAAGGGGACTCTTTTGCGAGGGGCAGAATAAATATGGTAATTATATATAAATGGATCATTGTATTTAACGTGTCCTAATGTGCAATGGTAGTAAGAAGCATAATACTAATGCTGTGCTGTAGAACCTGGTTTAAAATGTAATGTTACAGGGCCAACTCTCACTCGGTCTCTCCGTAATGAAATGACATCACTTCGGTACAAATCCCTTTACTTCCCCCACCTGGCCCCTCTCCCTCAGTGGGATTTCATTTCCTGCAGTTAGCCTGCATTATTGCCTCCTCTCCGGGGCTATTGATTTTACTGAATATGGTTATTACAATGCAAAAGCC
>NC_052307.1:67489197-67524197 GCF_016432855.1 Salvelinus namaycush
ATATATTTCAGTTTACCCCTTGTATCCCACAGCAAATATTTCAGTTTACCCCTCGTATCCCTCAGCAGATATTTCAGTTTACCCCTCTTATCCCACAGCAGATATTTCAGTTTACCCCTCGTATCCCACAGCATATATTTCAGTTTACCCCTCGTATCCCACAGCAAATATTTCAGTTTACCCCTCGTATCACACAGCAGATATTTCAGTTTACCCCTCGTATTCCACAGCAGATATTTCAGTTTACCCCTCGTATTCCACAGCAGATATTTCAGTTTACCCCTCGTATCCCTCAGCAGATATTTCAGTTTACCCCTCTTATCCCACAGCAGATATTTCAGTTTACCCCTCGTATCCCACAGCATATATTTCAGTTTACCCCTCGTATCCCACAGCAAATATTTCAGTTTACCCCTCGTATCACACAGCAGATATTTCAGTTTACCCCTCTTATCCCACAGCAGATATTTCAGTTTACCCCTCGTATCCCACAGCAGATATTTCAGTTTACCCCTCGTATCCCACAGCAGATATTTCAGTGTACCCTTCTTATCCCACAGCAGATATTTCAGTTTACCCCTCGTATCCCACAGCAGATATTTCAGTTTACCCCTCTTATCCCACAGCAGATATTTCAGTTTACCCCTCGTATTCCACAGCAGATATTTCAGTTTACCCCTCGTATTCCACAGCAGATATTTCAGTTTACCCCTCGTATCCCACAGCAGATATTTCAGTTTACCCCTCTTATCCGACAGCAAATATTTCAGTTTACCCCTCTTATCCCACAGCAGATATTTCAGTTTACCCCTCGTATTCCACAGCATATATTTCAGTTTACCCCTCTTATCCCACAGCAAATATTTCAGTTTACCCCTCTTATCCCACAGCAGATATTTCAGTTTACCCCTCGTATTCCACAGCAGATATTTCAGTTTACCCCTTGTATTCCACAGCAGATATTTCAGTTTACCCCTCGTATTCCACAGCAGATATTTCAGTTTACCCCTCGTATTCCACAGCAGATATTTCAGTTTACCCCTCGTATTCCACAGCAGATATAGCAGCGCTGTCAGTGTGTGTAGAGCTGAGTGATTGAAGCTGACTGGATGATACAGCGTTTCCCTTTTTCACCCTCTGCCATTTACGATGCTCTGGCACGCCGTGCTGCGCCCACTAACCCACCCACCAAACCCCTCACCCACCCCCCTCTCGCCTCGAATAAGGAGAAACCTCAAGGCTGGTACTAAATAACAACAGCATGAGATCAATGGCAGGGAAAAATAAAACAGCCAAACATAAAAACCGTACAGCAGCAAAGAGGGTAATGAGATGTGGCAGGAGAAGGAACAAATGATAAAAACACCCTCTTTTTTCCTTCCTTCCTTCCTACATTCTTCGGGGGTTGTGCGCTCGGTCATGACATAGTAGTAACTGTGAGTAACTGAAGTGCTATACTGTAAAACTCGCCTCAACACAAGAAACGGTCAACTGTAAAACATTCAGCTTTATGTGGAAAGGGAATGAAACCAACAGGTTCACAAGAGTCTGCTACCAGTTCTGCTAGTTATGGCTGCTCTTAAAACCAACCACAGGCTCTCATTCATGTGGTCTGGCTTGTACACATACATTCACCCCTTGCTGATTGGATCACTGTATACTACCTCTGGCAGGTGGTAAGGAGTGAGGTTGAGTGGAAGAGTGAATAATATTCCCCTAAAGGAGGATGGTGAAAGACGTAAGGTAAGAAAATACAGGGATACAAGACTGGTGTGCAAACAGAGAAGCACGTTTGGGGGGGTGAAAAGGGGAGATTAGTCGGTAAGCAAAAGGCGCAGGGGACGATTGACTTGACTGCTGAGAGTCCCACAGCGAGGTCGGTTGGCAGTAGTTGGGTGGGATGGATCAGGGACAGAGGTATTCCCTCACCCTCCTGTTGACTTCACATTGATGAAGTTTGATATTGCCCTTCATCCACTAATCCTTTATCACTTAACCAGTGAATGGAGACGTGTTGAACTAACTGCACTCTTCTTTTCAAAGGTCTAAAAACATAATAAAGTCAAGTTATGATGTAATAACATCCCAACATCAATGTCTTCATGTATTACTTCCCTTGTTTTGATGGACATGGAATAGTCCTATAAGTGCAAAACCCATCATTCTGGCACTCCAGGCAGGCTCAAGCAAACGGTCAAAGTATTTAAACCATTTCAAATCTGGATGGCAGATCTGGATGACACCAGGGCAAATGGTGTCAAATTAACATGATGAGAAAACTTGCCTGAAACCTGAAGACTTGCATTAGCTCCTCAAGCTAACACCTTGGCTTCAGCTCAGCAGAGGCTATCAAAGTATTGTGCTGTGCAGAACTAACCCAGTCAGCAGCACCAGCAACCATCAAGGTCAATCCAACCAGATATTTCTACTATAATACTGTAATGAAAACATGACTTTTGTTGTGAAGATTACATATGACTGATGTTTAATGTGCTATGAAGGTTGATGAATGATACTGCAACATTCATGAAGGGGTTATGAAGTATTTCATAAAGGTGTTATTGATGCATATGTATACCACCTTCGGTTTTGCCAAAACTCACATACTGGTATACAGTGGGGCAAAAAAGTATTTAGTCAGCCACCAATTGTGCAAGTTCTCCCACTTAAAAAGATGAGAGAGGCCTGTAATTTTCATCATAGGTACACTTCAACTATGACAGACAAAATGAGAAGAAAAAAAATCAAGAAAATCACATTGTAGGATTTAATGAATTTATTTGCAAATTATGGTGGAAAATAAGTATTTGGTCACCTACAAACAAGCAAGATTTCTGTCTGACCATCGTTATGTTTGGGGGAAGAACGCCGAAGAACACCATCCCAACCGTGAAGCACGGGGGTGGCAGCATCATGTTGTGGGGGTGTTTTGCTGCAGGAGGGACTGCTGCACTTCACAAAATAGATGGCATGATGGGGTAGGAAAATTATGTGGATATATTGAAGCAAAATCTCAAGACATCAGTCAGGAAGTTAAAGCTTGGTCGCAAATGGGTCTTCCAAATGGACAATGACCCCAAGCATACTTCCAAAGTTGTGGCAAAATGGCTTAAGGACAACAGGTATTGGAGTGGCCATCACAAAGCCCTGACCTCAATCCTATAGAACATTTGTGGGCAGAACTGAAAAGCATGTGCAAGCAAGGAGGCCTACAAACCTGACTCCGTTACACCAGCTCTGTTAGGAGGAATGGGCCAAAATTCACCCAACTTATTATGGGAAGCTTGTGGAAGGCTACCCGAAACGTTTGACCTAAGTTAAACAATTTAAAGGAAATGCTACTAAATACTAATTGAGTGTATGTAAACTTTTGAACCACTGGAAATGTGATGAAAGAAATAAAAGCTGAAATAAATCATTCTCTCTACTATTATTCTGACATTTCACATTCTTAAAATAAAGTGGTGATCCTAATGGACCTAAGACTGGGATTTTTTACTCTGATTAAATGTCAGTATTTGGCTAAGGTGTATGTAAACTTCCGACTTATCCTGTTCATTGTTTGGAGTATGGAATAAAACAATCGTATATTATGATGGGCTGAGGTCCAAGCTCTTTAAGCATATGAAGCATTAAATAAATAAGTTATATTGTTCAAGTACATTCAAAAAGTACATTTACATTTACCTGGAATTTCATTCGGTGAAATGGTGAATAAATACGATAAACATAATATACAGACAGAATATATTGACAAGGAATTTATGAATCTGCACACTATTAACAGCAAAAAACAGAATACATGCACATTTGTTAAGATGAAAGTTGAACAGCAGTAACCCAGCAAACATGGGACGTCTGTCACGTTCCTGACCTGTTTTCTGTTATTTTTGTATGTGTTTAGTTGGTCAGGGCGTGAGTTGGGGTGGGCATTCTATGTTATGTGTTTCTATGTTTAGGTCGTTTGTAATTAGCCTTATATGGTTCTCAATCAGGGACAGGTGTTTGACGTTTCCTCTGATTGAGAACCATATAAAGGTAGGTTGTTCACACTGTTTGTTGGTGGGTGGTTGTCTTCCGTGTCTGTGTATGTGCACCACACGGGACTGTTTCGTTTTGTCGTTCGTGTATGTAGTCTGTTCCTGTTCGTGCGTTCTTCGTCATTTTGTAAGTGCTCATAGTTCAGGTCTGTCTACTTTCGTTTGTTATTTTGTAGTTTGTTGAAGTGTTTTCGTGTTTCGTCTTTTCTTTAATAAACTTCATTATGTCAAACGATCACGCTGCGCTTTGGTCCAATCCCTACTCCTCCTCTTCATCCGAAGAGGAGGAGGACGACCGTTACAGAACCACCCACCAACCATGGATCAAGCAGCGTGAGAGGAACCAGCAACAGCGGAAAAGAAACCAGGACTCGTGGACATGGGAGGATGTTTTGGACGGCAAGGGTTGCTACACATGGGAGGAGATCCTGGCTGGAAGAGATCGCCTCCCATGGGAACAGCTGGAGGCGATTAGGAGAGCAGAGGCAACCGGAGAGAGGAACCGGAGTTATGAGGGTACGCGACTAGCAAGGAAGCCTGTGAGTAAACCCCAAACATTTCTTGGGGGGGGGGGCTAAAAGGGAGAGTGGCGAAGTCAGGTAGGAGACCTGCGCCTACTCCCTGTACTTACCGTGGAGAGCGAGAGTACGGGCAGACACCGTGTTACGCAGTAGAGCGCATGGTGTCTCCTGTACGTGTGCATAGCCCGGTGCGGTACATACCAGCTCCTCGTATCGGCCGGGCCAGATTGAGCATTGAGCCAAGTGTCATGAAGCCGGCTCTACATATCTGGCCACCAGTGCGTCTCCTCGGGTCGGCTTACATGGCACCAGCCTTACGCATGGTGTCCCCGGTTCGCCTACATAGCCCGGTGCGGGTTATTCCACCTCCCCGCACTGGTCGGGCTACGGGGAGCATACAACCAGGTAAGGTTGGGCAGGCTCAGTGCTCAAGGGAGCCAGTACGCCTGCACGGTCCGGTATTTCTGGCGCCACCTCCCCGCTCCAGCCCAGTACCACCAGTGCCTACACCACGCACCAGGCTTCCAGTGCGTCTCCAGAGCCCTGTTCCTCCTCCACGCACTCTCCCTGTGGTGCGTGTCTCCAGCCCAGTGCCTCCAGTTCCGGCACCACGCATCAAGCCTCCTGTGCGTCTCCAGAGCCCTGTACGCACTGTTCCTTCTCCCCGTACTCGCCCTGATGTGCGTGCCCTCAGCCCGGTAACACCAGTGCCGGTACCACGCACCAGGCCTATAGTACGCCTTGAGAGTCCAGTGTGCCCTGTTGTTGTTCCCCGCACTAGCCTGATGGTGCGTGTCCTTAGCCCGGTACCTCCAGTTCCGGTACCACGCACCAGGCCTACAGTGCGTCTCAGCCGGCCAGAGTCTGCCGTCTGCCAAGCGGCGCCTGAACTGCCCGTCTGCCCAGCGGCGCCTGAAGTGCCCGTCTGCCCAGCGGAGCCTGAACTGCCCGTCTGCCCAACGGCGCCTGAACTGCCCGTCTGCCCAACGCCGTCTGAACTGTCCGTCTGCCAAGCGCCGCATGAACTGCCCGTCGGTACTGAGCCTTCAAAGCCGCCCGTCTGCCATGAGCCTGCAAAGCCGCCCGTCTGCCATGAGCCTTCAGAGCCGTCCGCCAGACAGGAGCCGCTAGAGCCTTCCGCCAGACAGGAGCCGCTAGAGCCTTCCGCCAGACAGGAGCAGCCAAAGCCTTCCGCCAGACAGGATCAGCCAGAGCCTTCCGCCAGACAGGATCAGCCAGAGCCTTCCGCCAGACAGGATCAGCCAGAGTCTTCCGCCAGACAGGATCAGCCAGAGCCTTCCGCCAGACATGACCAGCCAGAGCCGTCAGCGAGCCATGACCAGCCAGAGCCGTCAGCGAGCCATGACCAGCCAGAGCCGTCAGCGAGCCATGACCAGCCAGAGCCGTCAGCGAGCCATGACCAGCCAGAGCCGTCAGCGAGCCATGACCAGCCAGAGCCGTCAGCGAGCCATGACCAGCCAGAGCCGTCATCCAGCCATGACCAGCCAGAGCCGTCATCCAGCCATGACCAGCCAGAGCCGTCATCCAGCCATGACCAGCCAGAGCCGTCATCCAGCCATGACCAGCCAGAGCCGTCATCCAGCCATGACCAGCCAGAGCCGTCATCCAGCCATGACCAGCCAGAGCCGTCATCCAGCCATGACCAGCCAGAGCCGTCATCCAGCCATGACCAGCCAAAGCCGTCATCCAGCCATGACCAGCCAGAGCCGTCATCCAGCCAGGATCCGCCAGAGCCAGCCAGCCAGGATCCGCCGTCCCTCAGTCCGGAGCTGCCGTCCCTCAGTCCGGAGCTGCCGTCCCTCAGTCCGGAGCTGCCGTCCCTCAGTCCGGAGCTGCCGTCCCTCAGTCCGGAGCTGCCGTCCCTCAGTCCGGAGCTGCCGTCCCTCAGTCCGGAGCTGCCGTCCCTCAGTCCGGAGCTGCCGTCCCTCAGTCCGGAGCTGCCCCTTATCCCGGTGCTGCTCCTTATCCCGGTGATGCCCCTTAATTTAGGTGGGGTTATTTGGAGGGTGGTCATTGAGAGGGGGATACGGAAGCAGGGAGTGACTATGGTGGGATGGGGACCACGCCCAGAGCCTGAGCCGCCACCGTGGACAGATGCCCACCCAGACCCTCCCCTAGACTTTTGGTGGTGCGTCCGGAGTTCGCACCTTGGGGGGGGGGGGTTCTGTCACGTTCCTGACCTGTTTTCTGTTATTTTTGTATGTGTTTAGTTGGTCAGGGCGTGAGTTGGGGTGGGCATTCTATGTTATGTGTTTCTATGTTTAGGTCGTTTGTAATTAGCCTTACATGGTTCTCAATCAGGGACAGGTGTTTGACGTTTCCTCTGATTGAGAACCATATAAAGGTAGGTTGTTCACACTGTTTGTTGGTGGGTTGTTGTCTTCCGTGTCTGTGTATGTGCACCACACGGGACTGTTTCGTTTTGTCGTTCGTGTATGTAGTCTGTTCCTGTTCGTGCGTTCTTCGTCATTTTGTAAGTGCTCATAGTTCAGGTCTGTCTACTTTCGTTTGTTATTTTGTAGTTTGTTGAAGTGTTTTCGTGTTTCGTCTTTTCTTTAATAAACTTCATTATGTCAAACGATCACGCTGCGCTTTGGTCCAATCCCTACTCCTCCTCTTCATCCGAAGAGGAGGAGGACGACCGTTACAACGTCCTAAAAGACAATCGGCGGCATTCCAATTATGTCCCTTAAAACTTCTCTAGGGTAGGGGGCAGCATTCGGAATGTTGGATGAAATGCATGCCCAAATTAAACTGCCTGCTTCTCGGGCCCAGAAGATATGATATGAAACTGTTAAAATAGTGTCTGTGAGTATAACAGAACTGATTTGGCAGGCGAGAACCTGAGAAAAATCCATTCAGGAAGTAGTTTTCTTTTTGGTTTTGTAGTTTTCTATTCAATGATATTACAGTATCCATTGACTTAGGACTCAAATTGCAGTTTCTATGCCTTCCACTGGATGTCAACAGTCTATAGAAATTGTTTCAGACTTGTATTCTGAAAAATGAGGAAGTAAGAGCAGTCTGAATGAGTGGACCCTAAAGTGTCACAGAGCTTTTTCATGAGCGAGACCGAGAGAGTGCCTTTCTTGTTTACATTTTCAATTGACGACGTTATTGTCCGGTTTAAATATTATCGATTATTTAGGCTAAAAACAACCTGAGGATTGAATATAAACATTGTTTGACATGTTTCTATTAACTTTACGGATACAATTTGGATTTTTTTGTCTGCCTGTTTTGACTATGTTTTAGCCTGTGGATTACTGAAGAAAACGCGCGAACAAAACGGAGGTTTTTGGATATAAAGAGACTTTATCGAACAAGAGGAATATTTATTGAGTAAATGAATGTCTGCTGAGTGCAACCATATCAAGATCCTCAAAGGTAAGGGATTAATTGTATCTCTATTTCTGACTTGTGTAACTGTTCTACTTGGCTGGTTACTGTTTGTAATGATTTGTCTACTGGGCTATGTTCTCAAATAATCGTAAGGTATGCTTCGCCGTAAAGCATTTTAAAATCTGACATCGTGGTTGGATTCACAAGAAGTTCATCTTTAAACCTATGTAAAATATGTTTTGTTTTCTGAATTTTTATAATGAGTATTTCTGTATTTGAATTTGGCACCCAGCAGTTTCACTGGCTGTTGAAGAGGTGGGACGCTAACGTCTCACGTACCCAAGAGAGGTTAAGGGTTTCAGTGTGATGTTATCGCTCTGATGTTCTGAGAACGTTCTTAGGACGTCAAGTGATGTTCCCAAGGGAACGTTCTCTGGGGGACCTTTGTCTAGTTCCCTATACGTTTCCAGGACGTCACTGAGGACCATGTCAGGACCTTTTTATGACCTTTTCAGGATGTTAATTTTAGTAGTGCTTAGGACGTTATGTGATGTCCCAAGGGAAAGTTCTCTGGGTGACCTTTTTCAAAAAAAAATGGTCCCAGGGCATCCCCGTACGTTTTTAGGACGTTCTTGGGGGGGTTCTGTCATGGTCCCCTGGAAGTATTGTCTAGTTCCCGGTTTGTCCTGGGGACGTCACCGAGTACGTTTTTAGTACGTTCTTGGGACATTGTGTTATGGTCCCCTGAAGGTTTTGTGTAGTTCTCGGTTTGTCCCAGGACGTCCCCGAGAAAGTTTTTAGGATGTTCTTGGGCTGTTGTGTGATGGTCCACTGGAGCTTTTGTCTAGTTCCCAGTTGGTCCCGGGTCTTCCCCGAGGATGTTTTTAGGACGTTCTTGCGATGTTGTGTCATGGTGCTCTGAAGCTACCCTGGACGTTCTTGGAGCCATTTGTCACGTGATTGTCCTAGGTGTCCCAAACCGTTATAAGTAAAGTAATGAAATGTTATGGGGGTTTTAAGGTTAGTGGTAAGCTGTTCAGCTGTTCAGATAAAACAGTGTAGAAATCTTTAATCAATGACAATGTGATTACATTTGATATGATAACTTCAGTACTGACTTTTCAATATGACCCCACCTGGGATTTAAACTCACAACCTATAGATTTGGGACATGCTGATCTTTCTGCTGTGCCACAAAGTCTGTAGAATTTCAGAAGTCCCTTACATATACATTACTTATAATACATCTCTGCACTTAGCAAAAGCATGCCATTTAGTTATCAGGTAACCTGACTTTTTTATTTTTTTGTTTTTATTTCACCTTTATTTAACCAGGTAGGCTAGTTGAGAACAAGTTCTCATTTACAACTGCGACCTGGCCAAGATAAAGCAAAGCAGTTCGACACAAACAACAACACAGAGTTACACATGGAATAAACAAACATACAGTCAATAATACAGTAGAAAAAAAAATTACATTAAAAAGTCTATATACATTGTGTGCAAATGAGGTAAGATTAAAAAAAGACCTCCTAAGATTCTCTCATTGATTTCATTTACTTATTTCAGTTTGGGTTTTTAGTAAAGTTGTCTAATGTTGGTGGGGCATATTATTCTGTTTAAAACTGACTCAAAAAATACAATCGTTATTCTTGAGTGTATTTTAAACAGTGTATTTTTAACAGTTACTTTGAAGTGTAAAGTGTAGGAATAGGATTACATGTGAAATCAGTCAATGATACAGACATGGTAGCATAGAAGGAAGATTGTAATGCAGTGAACAAAGAGGTTGTGAGTTTAAATCCCAGGTGAGAACATGTATATAAATAATAATAATAATAATAATAATAATAACTACTGTATGAATAAACATACACAACGTGTGTAAAATATGTAAGTTGAAACACTGTATGTTAAAAGCACTGTGTGTGTGTGTGTGTGTGTGTGTGTGTGTGTGTGTGTGTGTGTGTGTGTGTGTGTGTGTGTGTGTGCGCGCGCGCGCGCGTGTGTGTGTGTGTGTGTGTGTGTGTGTGTGTGTGTGTGTGTGTGTGTGTGTGTGTGTGTGTGTGTGTGTGTGTGTGTGTGTGTGTGACTAGCATTGCCAAAAGACAAAGAGCTATAATGGCTCACTAGACAAAACCTCCAGGAGATCATGACACAACGTCCCGAAATCATCCTCGAGACAAACCGGGAACCAGACAAAACCTCCAGGGGACCATGACACAACGTCCCGAAATCATCCTCGAGACAAACCGGGAACCAGACAAAACCTCCAGGGGACCATGACACAACGTCCCGAAATCATCCGAGACAAACCGGGAACTAGACAAAACCTCCAGGGGACCATGACACAATGTCCTTTGGGATGTTCCCGGGTCAAACTGGGAACTAAAAAAAATCTTTAGGGGACCATGACACAATGTCCCAAGAACATCCCCGGGACCAACTGGAAACTAGAAAAAAAAACTCCAGAGGACCATGACACAACATCCTGGCGACTTTAGGCGACCATTTTGTGACCTAACGATTCATTATTGTTTGCAGGGAAATATTGCAGATTACATGTTTAATACCAGGGCCTACAGATTCATTCAGATATTTTTTGATCAGTGTGTACGTGTGTGTGTGTGTGTGTGACTACATTTCAATGTGTGCTTGTGAGTGTGTTTATGTATGAGTATTCCTGTATGATGTGTATGAGTTTGTTAGTGTTGTAATTGGCAGTGGGTGCTGGTACTGTATGTGCATCAAATTGACTGAAGTACTACATTAAAAAAATATATGTATGTATGTTATTACGTGATTGGTGTAAGTTATTACATTATTCATGAAAAAAAGTTGTTAACAACCAGTTAATGTAATAACTACCGGTTAATGTAATAACTACCGGTTAATGTAATAACTACCGGTTAATGGAATAACTACCGGTTAATGTAATAACTACCGGTTAATGTAATAACTACCGGTTAATGTAATAACTACTGGTTAATGGAATAACTACCGGTTAATGGAATAACTACCGGTTAATGGAATAACATATTACATTTAGAGATAAAAAATATTATGTTTACCATTCAACATTTTATTACGTTTATCGGCAAATTATAAAATGTACCGGGGGTATTACCAAAATGTTTTTTTTCCAAGTTATTACAAATAGAAAGTTATTACATTTACAGTTGTTACAAAGTGCGAAAATGTTTTATATAAAGGTCATAAATATAATACATATTGCAGAAGTTCCACCTTGTCAGAAGATTTTCTTTCCTGAAGCATTATAGGAGCAAACAATGTTACGAAGCCATTTGTTAAACTAGTCACGCACAACCTGACAAATCTTTGAGTGATATGAATAAATCAATGAATACTGAATTCATTGATTTATTCATATCACTCAAAGATTTGTCAGGTTGTGCGTGACTAGTTTAACAAATGGCTTCGTAACATTGTTTGTTTAAAATAGTGTTTGTAAGGGAGGAGTATCAGTCCTCTGGCCCAGCAATCTGGTTATAAAACCTATAAACAACATCTTCTTGGCCAATTCACATGCTGTGTGTTCTTGGCCTGAAACCTCTGTCTCCCCCAGCCCATCTCTCACCACGCTAGAACCCGGAGGGCCTCATCAGAGCTGGGGACATGTCTTACAATATCCCCTGACATCTAAGTGTGAAAACACTTCCCCCATCCCTCCTTCTTCCTCTCTCGCTCCCTCCCTGTTCCAGTCCAGTTGGAGCCGTCTGTAGGCTGGGAACGATCTTCGCACTGAACCTGGCCAGATTTGTGTGTGTGCGCACCGTACATGCATGCATTGCCAAATTTCACACACCTGGGCTCCCCCTGACTGGCACAAGGCTCCTTTTCCCATTTTCACACACACTCTCTTATTCACAAACACACACACACACACACACACACACACACACACACACACAAAGGAATACAGAGGGGGCCGTAAATAGAGGTATTAGAGGAAACGAGGTGAGAGTAATCGCGCTTCCTCCAAGATGATGCGTGAAACAGAACGACTCTGGCAGGAGGGGTCTGAGAGGGGAACAGATTATGTTGGGAGTTCTCTCTCTCTCTCACACACACACACACACACAGCGGAGTGGGTGAGAGCCGACACAGCAGTGTGCAGGAGACGGGTGTCCAGAGGCAGCATATGGTGTTGATGTAAGTGTTCTGCCAGGTGTGGTTAAGTGTGCTGGCTCTGCTCTGCTCTGGGAGAGAGGATATCCTTGCACCTGTATATCACATGACTGCATCAAAACACTCCCTATTCGCTGGGACTGCTTTGCCCCCAGTGACTGACTGGCTGACTGACTCCATAATATGAATAGGGTATAAAAACCTACACTGCAAACTTGAAATACAGTATATTCAAAATGTTATTGACTTACACTGTGGATAAACGTATTAAAGTTTGAGTAAGTAGGAATTTTGTCCACAAATGTACCCACATTTCTATTAAATGTAAATAGTTTATGATTAGTGAATGCCTTGATGTAGTTATTTTGTTAGATATTTCTCTCTATTAGCTGAAATCGTATTTTTTCATAGACATTTTAGCTGTCGGCTAGCTCTTTTGACCGCTATGAAGACGTTGTCTCCCTCTGAAGGCCCATGTTACTAGACAACCCCCCTGCACTTGCCTGGGCAGGCCTGCTCTCTACCTGGCTATAGCCAGTCTGAGAAATGTTCTAACAAACGTTTGTGCTATGAAACTAAATAAATACTGCAATCTGACCTACAAAAAGTATTTTCTAGATTCATGAGAGACAAAGCAAGGATAGTGAACTTCAAAACGTGATTGTAATTTATTGTAATTTGCAGCTGTTGTTTGTACAGTAAGTAATGAATCTGCTAGCTTCTAATGACTGAGTGCATCTAAAAATAATGATACTTTCACCTGACTAACTGAAGGTCATTTAGAAGAAAATAAAAGATGCATGTTTTCATTTTGTATCATTTTTAATGACATATAATTGCAAATCTCCTTGTTGTCTTACCTGGAAATTGCCAGCATAGTCCTCTTCTTTGTCTCCTTCCCTGCCCTCCCTCAGAGCGATGAGGGTGAAACCTCTGAAGTAAGCGGGACTGGATGCATACAGAGTCACTAGGGATCACAAACACACAGTCAGTGAAGAAATTAAACTGATGGGAAACAGATTGATAGGTTTAATAAAGGTATGCAAAATCTAAAAGCACTAACCCTCCTGGATTCGTTCCTCATAGGAATGAGATCTTTATAGGCTATATCAATCAGAAGGGAAATTAGCTCTTCACTTGCTGACACAACTGGCAATTGCTGTCATTATTCGTGTCATTATCATTACTGTATTGATATACAATAGCTTCCCTGAGAAAATGTGTTCGAATAAAACTGTGACGTGATGAGTGATTGAGCCAAAATTGGACTTTTGTTAAACTAATGAATCAAAATGTTAACTATAATGACCAATGAGTTCGCAGGTGGAGTCATCAAAAATAAAGTCAGAGCATCACAAGTTGCAAATATTTCAGCAAAAAACAGACGCTTATGAAGATACGGTATGAGGGCATTCTGGTCTGTGCCCAACTCCTCTTTCCACAAGGGAGTTTGACTTGTCATAACACAGCTCTGACTTCTAGGCTTATATCACTTCCTTATAAATGACCACAACACTGCGTCTTCACGTGAGTTGAACACAAAAGAGAAATAGAGTAAAGGCAAAAAATACCCTATTGTGTGTCAGACAATGTGCGCGCAATAGGACGGAATACACTACCTCTGTAAGTGCTCCCAGGCTGATAATTTGCTGGGTCCCCCTCGACTCGGAGCCGAAACTCGTTGTAGCCTTCCTTCCGAGTGCCCTGAGCCCGTAATATCCGACTACAATACCCGTCTGACTTCCCAGCTCTCTCCGAGGGCTCCTCCGTGAAGGCGAATCCGGGGTTGCACAGCCCAGTGGAGATAAAACACTGTAACAGCAGAATGCACAGAAATATTCCCGCTCCTGCCATCGTGAAGCGGCAGCTCTCGCTCCAGCTGATGCGAGCAAAGGTGGTGAAAAACGAGTGAGGATCAAGGGAGGAAAACACGCTTGCTTCACCACTCAAAACTCCAGGAATAGACGAAACTTGGCAATTGATAAGACTCCCCTCACTCGGGATACGAGGTAGCTGTCTCCGCTAAAGGTAAATCCATCCTGGAGAGATATAGAGTGCAGAGAAAGAATCGTTTACGATGTGCACTCGCTCTCGCAGAATCGCACACTGATTTGTTGAAGAGCGTCTGATGATCAGTGGGTCTAGTGTTTGCTTAACTGAGCGCGAGAGCCTACACAGGGTCAGGGAAAATAGCGGAGCAGTGTAGCACGTAGCGCGGCTGTCTCCAAGGCATGGACGCAGGCTATGAGCCCAACGACCTAAATGCACCTAGCCAACAGACTGGAAACAGACATTTCTACCAATGGCTGCAGTGACGGAGGGACGCGTTTGACATTCTAGCTGGAACCTGCCTGTGTGTTTGCTCAGCCGCGGACCCCCCCCCCCCCCCCCCAAGCCCCCTTAGCCGACCGCACAGACAGACAGATGCTCAAATAGTAATTAATAATGCATGCTAAACGCCCCCCCCCCCCCCCCCCCTTCCTGCACAGTCTGTATTGTGTGTGTCTGTGTCTGTGTCTGTGTTTGAAAGAGAGAGACAGGGCCGATAAGCCCTTCATTTAGAGGGAATGAAGTTAAACACATATGGAATGTGGACCGAGCTTCCAGGGACTTCATTCTTAACCTTATATTGGCTTCTTTCACCAACTGTCCAGCTGATGCCACTGAAAGAGAATGGTCACTGACAGAGAAGGAGATGGTCGCAATAATCAATAAACTATTATTTGAATCTGTCTCTAATGATGAATCAACAATGATCACAAGTTGTGGGCAGTCCATGTTACAGTTTTTACATTAGCCTGGAATCTATAACTGACCACAACAGACCTTGAAAAACAATCATGAAAGCAACACCAGAAATTATATAGGCCCACTGTCTTTGTTATAGCAGCAATATGAATAATGATGCCCTGTCATGCATTCTCCTCAGTATCACCCACAATACCCATGGGGCCTCAGTGAACTTTCATCTCCCATATAGGTCAATAGTTCCTATGGTATAGGCATACTGTAATCCAGCTTTTAAATGATTTTATTTTCAATAAATATTCTCTGCACCTCTCATTCTAGTCAAGTACTGTATAGTTGTAACGATAGTCGTCATCTTCCTCCTCCTCAGACGAGGAGAGGAGAGAGAGATCGGAAGACCAATTTGCAGCGGGTTGTGAATACATAATGATTTATTAAACAAAAACGACAAAACACGAAATAACACTTTTAGAAATACAAAATAACAAAACGAACTAGACAGACCTAAACTACGAACTTACATGAAACGAAGAACACACGAACAGGAACAGACAAACCGAAACAGTCCCGTGTGGTAACATCTACTGACACGGAAGACAATCACCCACAAACAAACAGTGAGAACAACCTACCTTAATATGACTCTCAATCAGAGGAAACGTCAAACACCTGCCTCTAATTGAGAGCCATACCAGGCAACCCAAAACCAACATAGAAACAGAAAACATAGACTGCCCACCCACAACTCACGCCCTGACCAATAAACACATACCAAACAACAGAAAACAGGTCAGGAACGTGACAGAACCCCCCCCTCAAGGTGCGAACTCCGGGCGCACCCCTACAACTCAAGGGGAGGGTCTGGGTGGGCATCTGTCCGCGGTGGCGGCTCCGGCGGTGGACGAGGACACCACTCCACCACTGTCTTTGTCCCCCTCCTTAGCGTCCTTTGAGTGGCGACCCTCGCCCCCGACCATGGTCCAGGAACCTTCACTAAGGCCCCTCCTACATAGAGGAGACAGCTCAGGACAGAGAGGTAGCTCAGGACAGAGAGGTAGCTCAGGACAGAGAGGTAGCTCAGGACAGAGAGGTAGCTCCGGACAGAGAGGTAGCTTAGGACAGAGGGACAACTCTGTACTAATGGCAGCTCCGGACTGAGTGGCAGCTCCGGACTGGGTGGCAGCTCCGGACTGAGTGGCAGCTCCGGACTGAGTGGCAGCTCCGGACTGAGTGGCAGCTCCGGACTGAGTGGCAGCTCATGACTGAGTGGCAGCTCATGACTGAGTGGCAGCTCATGACTGGAGGGCAGCTCATGACTGGAGGGCAGCTCATGACTGGAGGGCAGCTCATGACTGGAGGGCAGCTCATGACTGAAGGGCAGCTCATGACTGAAGGGCAGCTCATGACTGAAGGGCAGCTCATGACTGAAGGGCAGCTCATGACTGAAGGGCAGCTCATGACTGTAGGGCAGCTCATGACTGTAGGGCAGCTCATGACTGTAGGGCAGCTCTGGCAGCTCCTGACTGGCTGGCGGTTCTGGCAGCTCCTGACTGGCTGGCGGCTCTGGCAGCTCCTGACTGGCTGGCGGCTCTGGCAGCTCCTGACTGGCTGGCGGCTCTGGCAGCTCCTGACTGGCTGGCGGCTCTGGCAGCTCCTGACTGGCTGGCGGCTCTGGCAGCTCCTGACTGGCTGGCGGCTCTGGCAGCTCCTGACTGGCTGGCGGCTCTGGCAGCTCCTGACTGACGGACGGCTCTAGCGGCTCCTGACTGACGGGCGGCTCTAATGGCTCGGGACAGACGGGCGGCTCTAATGGCTCGTGGCAGACGGATGGCTCAGAAGGCGCTGGGCAGACGGATGGCTCAGAAGGCGCTGGGCAGACGGATGGCTCAGAAGGCGCTGGGCAGACGGATGGCTCAGAAGGCGCTGGGCAGACGGATGGCTCAGACGGTGCTGGGCAGACAGATGGCTCAGACGGTGCTGGGCAGACAGATGGCTCAGACGGTGCTGGGCAGACAGATGGCTCAGACGGTGCTGGGCAGACGAGCAGTGCAGGCGGCGTTGGGCAGACAGCCGACTCTGCCCTGCTGAGGCGCACAGTAGGCCTGGTGCGTGGTGCCGGAACTGGAGGTACCGGGCTGACGGCACGCACCTCAGGGCGAGTGCGGGGAGAAGGAACAGTGCGTACAGGGCTCTGGAGACGCACAGGAGGCTTGATGCGTGGTGCCGAAACTGGAGGCACTGAGCTTGAGACACGCACCACAGGGAGAGTGCGTGGAGGAGGAACAGGGCTCTGGAGACGCACTGGAAGCCTGGTGCGTGGTGTAGGCACTGGTGGTACTGAGCTGGGGCGGGAAGGTGGCGCCGGATATACCGGACCGTGCAAGCGTACTGGCTCCTTTGAGCACTGAGCCTGCCCAACCTTACCTGGTTGCATGCTCCCCGTAGCCCGTCCAGTGCGGGGAGGTGGAATAACCCGCACTGGGCTGTGTTGGCGAACCGGGGACACCATGCGTAAGGCTGGTGCCATGTACACCGGCCCGAGGAGACGTACTGGAGGCCAGATATGTTGAGCCGGCTTCATGGCACTTGGCTCAATGCTCACTCTAGCCCGGCTAGTACGGGGAGGTGGAATAACCCGCACCGGGCTATGAACACGTACAGGAGACACCATGCGCTCTACTGCGTAACACGGTGTCTGCCCGTACTCTCGCTCTCCACGGTAAGCCCGGGAAGTTGGCGCAGGTCTCCTACCTGACTTCGCCACACTACCCTTTAGCCCCCCCCCCCCAAGAAATTTTTGGGTTGTACTTGCGGGCTTCCAGCCTTGCTTCCGTGCTGCCTCCTCATATCGTCGCCTCTCCGCTTTAGATGCCTCCAGCTCCGCCTTGGGACGGCGACACTCTTCTGGCTCTGCCCAGGGTCCTTCTCCGTCCAGAATCTCTTCCCATGTCCAATCTCCTTGACCCACTGCTGCTGTCGTTGCTGTCCGTTAACCCGCTGCTTGATCTGGGTTTGGTGGGTGATTCTGTAACGATAGTCGTCATCTTCCTCCTCCTCAGACGAGGAGAGGAGAGAGAGATCGGAAGACCAATTTGCAGCGGGTTGTGAATACATAATGATTTATTAAACAAAAACGACAAAACACGAAATAACACTTTTAGAAATACAAAATAACAAAACGAACTAGACAGACCTAAACTACGAACTTACATGAAACGAAGAACACACGAACAGGAACAGACAAACCGAAACAGTCCCGTGTGGTAACATCTACTGACACGGAAGACAATCACCCACAAACAAACAGTGAGAACAACCTACCTTAATATGACTCTCAATCAGAGGAAACGTCAAACACCTGCCTCTAATTGAGAGCCATACCAGGCAACCCAAAACCAACATAGAAACAGAAAACATAGACTGCCCACCCACAACTCACGCCCTGACCAATAAACACATACCAAACAACAGAAAACAGGTCAGGAACATGACAATAGTCTCTTGTTTCCCCGTTTCTTTGTACCCTCTGCCTCTCCCTCTAGTTCCCATGCTTCTGAGCCCTTGGAAATACGAGAGAGAAAAAAGAGCCTTGCTTGGACATGGGACTTAAGCAGGGTGTGCTAGTGATGCTGTAGACCTATACTTTATATCAGCACTTTATTATCATGTTTGATTACTATTACATCATTGATTATATACATCTTAATGAGGTTTACAAGAAACAACACCAACATTCCAGGAGGGTAAAAAAGTCAAAGAATTGCGTATTTTCGATTAGCCTTTTGAAACAGTTGTGGGAGTTGTTTTCTCAGATGTATAACAAGAAACAAGTAGGCTACAAATCAATAAACGGGAAGTGTTTGTGCAATCACACGTTTTCATTGATCATTTATCTAACCTGCGAGACATATGTTACTTCATCTTCTGTAACATTGTTTCAAAGCTCTCCCGCGGTTTATTTCAGTCTTCAATTGAATACGTAGGAGGAAGATGAGAATATATAGAAGCCTGCCGATCCGTCCAATGGATGCGGACAGACGCGGTGCTCTCCGCGGGGAAGATGCAAGCAGAGCGGGGAAGGCCGGGGATAGCTGGGTAATACACCAGCAGGTGTCATGAAAGCCTCCACTGCGGTCACAGCTCGTCCTCCTACAACTCAACCACAGAGTAGACTATATAAAACTGCAGATAAAGGCAGCGTCGAGGGGATAAGCATAGAAGTCAGGCTTTTACTGTGCTGAAAATAACGTTTTATTTTTTATCAGCATGCTTGTCTCTGCTTCTGTTCCTTCTTGTTTGGGATGGGAAGGTATGACACTGACTGAGAAAATGCCTTCAGTTATCTCAACAAGGAAACTAATAATGAGTCAGTTTATAGTTTGCATATAGGCTGTGGTCATATAATGCATATTTTCCTAGACTAAAAGTGCTGTGTTAATATATATTTGAAGAAGGCTATTTAAAGCAATGCGTATATTAATTTATCTTGCCTTTGGTCTTATATGTAGCCTACAGGCAGGTCCATATTTATTGGCACCCTTGATAAAGATCATAAAGATGAGCAAAAAGACTGTATCAAATAAATTATACAAATGCTGAGCTATATTATATGCTAAAATTGGGACATTATATTAATTTATACTAATACAATTGCTTAGAGAAAGAGGTTTTAGGGGTCAAATGTATTGGCATCCCTGTTTTCAATACTCTAGCACCCTCCCCTTGCAAGGATAATGACACTGAGTATTAACAAAACGAGAGAGATTGGAGAAGACTTTGGGAAGGATCTTAGACCATTCCTCCATATAGAATCTTTCCAGATCCTTGATATCATTTGCTCTTATGGACTGCCCTCTTCAATTCAAACCACAGGTTTTCAGTGGGGTTAAAGTTCAGAGACTGAGATGGCCATTGCAAAATTTAGATTTTGTAGAAAATTACCAATTTCTTTGTGGCTTTTAAAGTGTGCTTGGGGTTATTTTCTTGCTGGAAGATTCAGTTCTGGCCAAGTGTCAGCCTCCTAGCAGAGGCAAACAGGTTTTTGGCTAAATTGTCCTGGTACTTGGTAAATGTAATGCTTCCGTTGACCTTAATATGGGCCCCAGGACCAGTGGATGCAAAATAGCCCCATAACATCAAAGATCCACCAACATATTTTACCGTAGGTATGAGGTACTGTTCTGCGTATGCTTCTGTTTTTCAATGCCAAACCCACATGGCCAAATAGGTCTATTTTCATATCATCTGACCATAGCACTGTTCAGATTACATGAAAGTAGACCTCTTTGGCCATGCACATCAGCACACATCAAAATCCACAAATAAATTATTAATTGACCAATAAATCAACATTTTGATTCCGGACTTGAACCCCATTGAAACCTATGGTTTGAAAAGATCCAAAGATCTGGAAAGATTCCATATGGGGGAATGGTCTAAGATCCCTCCCAATGTGTTCTCCAATCTCATAAAACATTTTAGAAAAAGGCTCAGTGGCGTTATTGTCACGCCCTGGCCTTAGTATTCTTTGTTTTCTTTATTATTTTAGTTAGGTCAGGGTGTGACATGGGGAATGTATGTGTTTTTGGATTGTCTAGGGGTTTGTAGGTTAAATGGGTCAGTGTCTTGTCTATGGGTTTTGTATGTCTATGGCTGCCTAGATTGGTTCTCAATTAGAGGCAGCTGTGGTTCATTGTCTCTGATTGAGAGCCATATTTAAGGCAGCCATAGGCATTGGGTTTTGTGGGTAATTGTCTATGTAGAACATTTGTAGCTTTTGTATTGCACTTACGTTTGTAGCTTCACGGCCGTTTGTTGTTTTGTTTCGTTTTGTTATAAGTGTTCGTTTCGTGTTTCTCGCGTCTCTAAATAAAAGAGAATGTATTTTTCACACGCTGCGACTTGGTCCACTCATTATCCTCAAGACGATCGTGACAGAATTACCCACCAAACCGGGACCAAGCAGCGTGTTAAGCAGCAGCAGGAGCAGCGCATAAAGGATTCTTGGACTTGGGAGGAGATACTGGAAGGTAAGGGACCTTGGGCTCAACCGGGAGAATATCGCCTCCCTCGTGAAGAGCTGGAGGCAGCTAAAGCCGAGAGGAGGCGATATGAGGAGGCAGCACGGAAGCAAGGCTGGAAGCCCGAGAGTCAAACCAAAAAATTTCTTGGGGGGGGCTACAAGGGAGTGTGGCGAAGTCAGGTAGGAGACCTGCGCCAACTCCCCGAGCTTACCGTGGAGCGCGAAAGTACGGGCAGACACCGTGTTATGCGGTAGAGCGCACGGTGTCTCCTGTACGTGTGCATAGCCTGGTGCGGGTTATTCCACCTCCCCGCACTGGCAGGGCTAGATTGAGTATTGAGCCGGATGTCATGAAGCCGGCCCAACGCATCTGGCCTCCAGTGCGTCTCCTCGGGCCGGCATACATGGCACCAGCCTTACGCATGGTGTCCCCGGTTCGCCTACACAGCCCAGTGCGGGTTATTCCACCTCCCCGCACTGGTCGGGCTACGGGGAGCATACAACCAGGTAAGGTTGGGCAGGCTTAGTGCTCAAGGGAGCCAGTACGCCTGCACGGTCCGGTATTCCCGGCGCCACCTCCCCGCCCCAGCCCAGTACCACCAGTGCCTACACCACGCACCAGGCTTCCAGTGTGTCTCCAGAGCCCTGTTCCTCCTCCACGCACTCGCCCTATGGTGCGTGTCTCCAGCCCGGTACCACCAGTTCCGGCACCACGCACCAAGCCTCCTGTGCGTCTCCAGAGTCCTGTGCGTCCTGTTGCTGCTCCCCGCACTAGCCCTGAGATGCGTGTCCCCAGCCCGGTACCACCAGTGCCGGCACCACGCACTAGGCCTAATGTGCGTCTCCAGGGTCCAGTATGCCCTGTTCCTTCTCCCCGCACTAGCCTTCAGGTGCGTGTCCCCAGCCCGGTACCTCCAGTTCTAGTACCACGCACCAAGCCTCCTGTGCGTCTCCGGAGCCCTGTACGCACTGTTCCTTCTCCCCGCACTCGTCCTGAGGTGCGTGCCCTCAGCCCGGTACCACCAGTTCCGGTACCACGCACCAGGCCTATAGTGCGCCTCAAGAATTCAGTGTGCCCTGTTCCTGCTCCCCGCACTAGCCTTGAGGTGCGTGTCTCCAGTCCGGTACCACCAGTTCCGGCACCACGCACCAGGTCTACTGTGCGCCTCAGCAAGTCAGAGCCATCCGTCTGCCCAGCGCCATCTGAGCCATCCGTCTGCCCAGCGCCATCTGAGCCATCCGTCTGCCCAGCGCCATCTGAGCCATCCGTCTGCCCAGCGCCATCTGAGCCATCCGTCTGCCCAGCGCCATCTGAGCCATCCGTCTGCCCAGTGCCATCTGAGCCATCCGTCTGTCCCGAGCCATTAGAGCCGCCAATCAGCCAGGATCTGCCAGAGCCGCCAATCAGCCAGGATCTGCCAGAGTCGCCAGCCAGCCATGAGCAGCCAGAGTCGCCAGCCAGCCATGAGCAGCCAGAGTCGCCAGCCAGCCATGAGCAGCCAGAGTCGCCAGCCAGCCATGAGCAGCCAGAGTCGCCAGCCAGCCATGAGCAGCCAGAGTCGCCAGCCAGCCATGAGCAGCCAGAGCCTACCGCCAGCCATGAGCAGCCAGAGCCGCCAGTCAGCCAGGATCTACCAGAGACACCAAAGCTGGTATTGACAATGGTGGAGTGGGGGTCACGTCCCGCACCCGAGCCGCCGCCATAGGAAGGCCCACCCCAGACCCTCCCCTTCTGTGTTAGGTTTTGCGGCCGGAGTCCACACCTTTGGGGGGGGGGGGGGGGGGGGGGGTACTGTCACGCCCTGGCCTTAGTATTCTTTGTTTTCTTTATTATTTTAGTTAGGTCAGGGTGTGACATGGGGAATGTATGTGTTTTTGGATTGTCTAGAGGTTTGTAGGTTAAATGGGTCAGGGCCTTGTCTAGGTGTTTTGTATGTCTATGGCTGCCTAGATTGGTTCTCAATTAGAGGCAGCTGTGGTTCATTGTCTCTGATTGAGAGCCATATTTAAGGCAGCCATAGGCATTGGGTTTTGTGGGTAATTGTCTATGTAGAACGTTTGTAGCTTTTGTATTGCACTTACGTTTGTAGCTTCATGGTCGTTTGTTGTTTTGTTTCGTTTTGTTATAAGTGTTCGTTTCGTGTTTCTCTCGTCTCTAAATAAAAGAGAATGTATTTTTCACACGCTGCGCCTTGGTCCACTCATTATCCTCAAGACGATCGTGACAGTTATCCTCGCAAGGTTAGGATGCTGGAGTACTGAAAACAGGGGTTTGATCCCTGTTTTTGTTTAATATGACTTATTGAACAAAATAACTTTCTGAGCAATTCTTGTTGTATAAAATAATACAATTGCATGCAATATAGCTCAGTATTTGTATAATTTATTTTATACAATCTTTTTTGCTCATCTTTGTCAAAGGTGCCAATAATTATGGACCTGACTGTAGGTCGAGGTCTAACTTTTCCTGTCCAAAGCATAGAACTACAACACATACATTTTGCATATAGTAAAGACAACACACTGAACGTTTTCCTCATAGCAGTTCCTGATGTTTGCATATGAAAGTGAACAAACACAATCACATCTATTATTTTTCAGAGAAGCCAATTGACTCATTCTCCGCCAGCTCACAGCAGTGACTCAACAGGCTTGCGTAATAAAATTATTTATGATCCAACGGGTTTGTGTTTGTAATTATCACATATGGGCTTTTACGCGGGGAGTGCAACCACACATGTTAGACTGCCTTACCCTGCCTTAGCCTCCCTCTAGTCTCTAGTTAATGGTAGCCTACAGAAAAGGCTGTGCTTATTTTTAGGAGCCAGGGGACTGTTGCAGGGGCGGTAAAAACAGAGGCAAATGGTTCAATTTCATCATTCAGATGTAATTTTATTTTATTTTTGCTTAAAGTCTGTTTCCTCTGTTTACTGGGAACTAATCCACCCAGTGATATGGATGGATAAGCATAATGTTTGATGGCACACAGTTTGATGGCCCTTTTCCTCTAAGAGTGGAAGGGGGAGGGGAGTGAGAGGGAGGGAGATAAAGAGAAAATGGTTAGAGGGAGAGAGGGAATAAAAGAGCAAGGCGATATGGATGGAGGGCACAGAAGAAGGGAGCAAAATTATCAAAGAGGAGTAGCATGCAGGTTCTGATTTTGAAAACTCATATCAGGGGTGGATCTCATATAGCCAGATGGAAGCTCAATCTCCTACAGTTAGATGCACCTCCATCTAGAGATGAAAGTTCACCAAGATCCCATGGGGATGAACGGCTGGGAGGTGGTCAGCTGTTAATTGGAAAGGGAAAGAGAGGGAAAGGGAGATAATTGGAAAAAGAAAGGAGAGAGGGCAGCAGGGGAAAGAAGAGAAGAGAGTGATTGAGTAACATACGCTGCAGGGCTGGGGGGAGGAAGAAAATAAAATAAGAGATAATGGGGAGAGAGATGTAAAGGAGAGAGGAGAGGTGCAACATGGAGAGAGAGATGAAAATGAGAGAGAGATGAAAAGGAGAGAGGAGAGGCGCAACATGAAGAGAGAGAGGAAAACAAGAGTGGATGGGGAGAGAGGAGAGGTGCAACATGAAGAGAGAGAGGAAAACAAGCGTGGATGGGGAGAGAGGAGAGGCGATACATGAAGAGTGGGGAGAACGAGAGGAAAAAGGAAGAGGGAGGAGGTGGTAATCCTTCCTCACCATAGATGACATCATTCTGAGAATGCACATGTGGCCTCTGGATGTGGTTGCACCGGCACGCAAGGCGGTCGCTTCCGATCCAGACACCCGTGTTGTGTTTTCCTAGCTGGTGACGCCGTGGTCACAACGCGGTCACAGGGTTGGTTATGAAGTGGTCGCCATGGTATCCACTCCTTAAGCAAGCAGCTCATCTAATGACAGGACTGACTGTGTTGCCTGTCTATAAAAACATATACCTCCATATGTATTACATATGTGTTCTTCTAGTTGCTGTTTAATGACTATGTTGTTATCTTAACCCATTAAGTCTATGCATGTATGTGTGTGTATGTGTGTACGTTTGTATGTGTACGTGTATGTGTCAATGTGTGTTTGTATGTGTGTGTGTTTGTATGTGTACGTGTATGTGTCAATGTGTGTTTGTATGTGTGTGTGTTTGTATGTGTGTATGTGTGTATGTGTGTTTCTAATCGTGTATATGTGGTTGTATATGTGTATGTGTGTTTGTATGTGTGTATGTGTGTATGTTTGTGTGTTTGTATATGTGTATGTGTGTTTGTATGTGCGTGTGTGTGTGTATGTGTGTTTGTATGTGCGTGTGTGTTTGTATGTGTGTATGTGTGTTTGTATGTGTGTGTATGTGTGTTTGTATGTGTGTGTGTGTGTTTGCATGTGTGTACATGTGTTTGCTACTCCTCTTTCACATGTTTGCTCCTGTATGTGTGTGTGTTTGTATGTGAATGTATGAGTGTTTGTATGTGCGTGTATGTGTGTTTGTATGTGTGTATGTGCTTGTGTGCGCTTAATGTAGATAATGTTGCCACTATGAAACGTTTCTATCTTAATGTAGATAATGTTGACACTACAAAACGTTTCTATCTTAATGTAGATAATGTTGCCACTATGAAACGTTTCTATCTTAATGTAGATAATGTTGCCACTATGAAACGTGTCTATCTTAATGTAGATAATGTTGCCACTATGAAACGTTTCTATCTTAATGTAGATAATGTTGCCACTATGAAGCGTTTCTATCTTAATGTAGATAATGTTGCCACTATGAAACGTTTCTATCTTAATGTAGATAATGTTGACACTATGAAGCGTTTCTATCTTAATGTAGATAATGTTGCCACTAAGAAACGTTTCTATCTTAATGTAGATAATGTTGCCACTATGAAACGTTTCTATCTTAATGTAGATAATGTTGCCACTATGAAACGTTTCTATCTTAATGTAGAAAATGTTGCCACTATGAAATGTTTAGATAATGTTGCCACTACGAAACGTTTTGTCACGCCCTGACCGTAGAGAGCTTTTTATGTCTCTATTTTGGGTTTGGTCAAGGTGTGATTTGGGTGGGCATTCTATGTTCTATTTTCTATGTTTTTGTATTTCTTTGTTTTGGCCGGGGATGGTTCTCAATCAGGGACAGCTGTCTATCGTTGTCTCTGATTGGGAACCATACTTAGGTAGCCCTTTTCCCGCCTTTCGTTGTGGGAAGTTAACTTTGTTTGTGGCACTTAGCCCTTAAGCTTCACGGTTGTTTTTGTATTGTTTATTGTTTTTGTAGGCGTCATTTCTAATATAAAAGGTATGTGTACGCTCACCACGCTGCACTTTGGTCCTCTTCTTTCGACGGCCGTGACACGTTTCTATCTTAATGTAGATAATGTTGCCACTATGATACGTTTCTATCTTAATGTAATTAATGTTGCCACTATGAAACGTTTCTATCTTAATGTAGATAATGTTGCCACTATGATACGTTTCTATCTTAATGTAATTAATGTTGCCACTATGAAACGTTTCTATCTTAATGTAGATAATGTTGCCACTATGATACGTTTCTATCTTAATGTAATTAATGTTGCCACTATGAAACGTTTCTATCTTAATGTAGATAATGTTGCCACTATGATACGTTTCTATCTTAATGTAATTAATGTTGCCACTATGAAACGTTTCTATCTTAATGTAGATAATGTTGCCACTATGAAACGTTTCTGTTTTAATGTAGATAATGTTGACACTATGAAAAGTTTCTATCTTAATGTAGATAATGTTGTCACTATGAAAAGTTTCTATCTTCAATGAAGTTCTAATCTGATTAAAGTTGATCTTCATCTCTGCATCTTTCCCTTCCCTGTCACTTTTCTCTTTGATTTCCTCTGTCTCTCTCTGTGGGCCTTTGAACAACCCCCCTGTGCTTTATTGTTTGCGGGGAGAAATAGAGGTCAAGAGGGAAAATTAAATTAGACTAATTTGATCATGTTGGAGAAGGAGATCTCTCTCATAAAGTGTTGAGATCACCGCTGTGAAGTCATTAGGGCCACATTTACCCAATGTTAGCTCTGGACCTGAGGAGCCATGCAGCATTTTAACCTCATTTAGAGGAAAAAGGAATGATGGACAGAGAGAGAGGAAGAGAGAGAGTGTATGACACCTAACTGCATCACTTTGGGGAAATGTAGCTATAAACCCCAAGAAAATCCATGTAAATGTGACTTTTGGAAACTTATGGACATATGTTTTAGAAGGAATATACTGTATCTATTTTTCTAAACCTGAATGTCAATCTAGACAGAAATGCCAGCAGACAGACAGATAGGCAGAAGGTTGATGAAAATAGAGATTGATACAATAGGATGTTTTAATCATAACTATACCCTGCTTTTACCTGACCTCCCTACAGGCTGTACTCAATAAACCTGGTAGGATAAACACATAACAGACCTTCTGTTTTCTGCCACTCAGGAACTGTATGGGTTCCTCTGATTCAGCAGACAGAGTTAATGTCTTCATTTCCACACCCTGCCGCACGCACGCGCGCACGCACGCACGCACGCACACACACACACACACACACACACACACACACACACACACACACACACACACACACACACACACACACACACACACACACACACACACACACACACACACACACACACACACACACACACACACACACACACACACACACACACACACACACACACACACACACACACACACACACACACACACACACACGTCTCATGATTTCTGAAGTAATGCGTTTTGATGTCCGTCTAAATGCCTGAGTGAAACGTGTGCACTCGAGGGCTGGTAGCGTATGGGGTCCTTCAGAAGTGATTAGAGTCAGTTGGGTGGACGGAGGTGAACAGGGGGAGGGGAGTAGGGGGACCCACATCCCCAGGTACGGGAAGCCGCTGAGGCGTCACTCATTGGGTCCTGTCCCCCGCTCCGGAGAGGCTCGGGCGTATCCGAGTGGCTCTGAGGAAATCATACACCCTGTCAGAAGCTATTGAGCCCCCGCCACAGATGCAGCCAGGGTCAGCCAACGTTTGCTAAGAAAGAGAAATGAGAAGGAGAGTTTTGGGCAGTGATGAAGTGGCTGGCTAAACCAAGTTTTATCCAAGACAGTGAGTGGATTGTAGGAATCTGTTTGAAAGCCTTGACATAAGTAGCAGGTTTGATTCATCCTGCACTATTTTTCAAGTAGCCAGACATTTTTTACCTTTAACGTCAATTCCCTGCATCCAGCGTAGTTGTAAAAACAGATGTAGGATCTTAATTTGAGCCATTTTGATACATCAGGAAAATAATCCTGCAGCAACAGGAAATGTGAATTAATGTGTGGATTATAATTTTACCCCTGCGACAGGGTAATCAAATTAAGAATCTACACCTGTAGCTCTGGCTAAGCTCTCTTTGAGTTCCCCCAGACACCCATCTGCTCCACACGTCAACCTGAGTAGGACTTATCTGAACAAAAGGGGCCGATAAGAAGAATCAGACTGGGCTATTTAGACAGACATAGCACTCAGCTATGTTCAGCACGGATGTAAACCACCATTATAGGCCCTTGAACTGCACTCTGTTAGATAGAATGTGACAACATGAAGACATGGATCGATACAGACTGATACACACATTCTGAACTGACAGCTTCAAGCACTGTTTACCAGTTTGACAGCTAGAAAGGAGCTTAGGGGGAATAGGTTTGTGTGTGTGTGTGTGTGTGTGTGTGTGTGTGTGTGTGTGTGTGTGTGTGTGTGTGTGTGTGTGTGTGTGTGTGTGTGTGTGTGTGTGTGTGTGTGTGTGTGTGTGTTTGTGTGTGTGTCTGGGTCTGTGTGCCTGTGTGGGAGGAAGAATGTGTGTGTTGTACAGGGTTGGGGTCAATTCCATTTAAATTCCACTCAATTCAGAAAGTACACCAAATTTCAATTAGACATTTTCCTAATTGAAAAGCATTGAAGATACTTAAAATAGGAATTTCAGTGTACTTCCTGAATTAACAGGAATTTAAATATAATTGAGCCTAACCCTGGTGTTGGCACATGACTAATGTTTCTTCTCAAAATGCAATCAGTCAAAGCCTTGGAGGAAGCAACATTGTCTTCCGCAGGATGAGACTTCGATTTGAAATCCATTACCGATCACACATTTGCTTAACTGTAGCCTTACAGATGACTTCATAATAATTTGTAACATATTGTCAAAACTTTTTCAGAGCAGAAGGAATGATGAAATATTTTCCCTATTTAAACGCTATCTCTTGCTTTCTAAGACAAGAAAAAAAATAATTGTTAAATATAAAAGACAAATATTATTTTAACATTGTTTGTACCAATCCAGATTACATTGTCATAAGACAAATCAGCTGACTCATATAACCTGAACACATTGCAAAGGTTGTGTTCAAAATAGCTATGAGCCTTTCCTTAATTTTACCCAAGATGCTGCTTTATCCGTTTGTGACAGAATATGAGTGGCTGCTTGTTCCAGTTTTGTTTATAACCTTTAGAAACACTGTGGTAGAAATGAGGCCCAGGGTTTAGAAAGGTCAAGGGAGACTGTGTGCTTCTGTGTGAATGTCACATTAACATATGCACTTCTCTAACCTCTCTGACACACACACTCTGGTGTAACCTTCCTTGACACACAGCAGGCTACCAATTGAAAAGAATAACATGCCTTGTTTTTTGATTTTGCTGCAAAAAGGGTCTAGCCAGGATCCAGCTTAAATAATAATAATAAAAGTAATACAAGTTCTGTACGTAGCAATGGAAATGAACACTGCACTGTCAAAAGATCTGGCCAAGTGGGTACATGTAAAAGGAACACAATGGGTCCTAGCACCTACCCTTGGGGGATGCCTCTGATCTTGCCTCACCAAGGGTTTACAGTTTCTAAATGGCGTACAAGCAATTTTGGGATCTGTGTTGAAAAGTATCTACAGCAGATCAGCAACAATGAAATACCCAAATACACTTACAGAACTTCTGATCATTTCCTTGCCTTTGTACCTGACCACCTTTTGGACCACCTTGTGCAAAACTTTAAACATACACTGAGTGTACATACACTGAGTGTACAAAACATTATGGACTGCTCTTTCCATGACATAGACTGACCAGGGGAATCCAGGTGAAAGATATGATCCATTATTGATGTCACTTGTTAAATCCACTTCAATCAGTGTAGATGAAGAGCAGGAGACAGTTAAATAAGGATTTTTAAGCCTTGAGACAATTTAGACATGGACTGTACATGTGTGCCATTCAGAGGGTGAATGGGAAAGACTAAATATTTAAGTGCCTTTGAACGGGGTATGGTAGTAGATGCCAGGTTTGTGTCAAAAACTGCAATGCTGCTGGGTTTTTCAATGCTCAACAGTTTCCCGTTTGTATCAATAATGGTCCACCACCCAAATTACATCCAGCCAACATGACACAACTGTGGCAAGCATTTGGAGTCAACATGAACCAGCATCCCTGTGGAACCTTGTAGAGTCCATGCCCCGACGAATTGAGGCTGTTCTGAGGGCAAAGGAATATTAGGAAGGTGGCCTTAATGTTTTGTACACTCAGTGTAAATGTTATCAATGAATACAAAATTCACTGATAAGTGTTTCATTCACAGAATATGAACACATTGTTTTTATCAGAAGAGAAATGTTTGAAATTGTGTTCACTGTTTCTGGTCATCAGTAAATACTACTGCACAAAAGTCTAAATCATCCTATCAGTGAATCATGTCCAAAATAACATTTGGACATGATTCCCCATCATTAGGTTTGCCGACGATGCGATGGTTTTAGGCCTGATCACCGACGAGGAGAGGGAGGAGGTCAGAGACTTGGTAGTGTGGTGCCAGGACAATAACATCTACATGAACGTCAGCAAGACAAAAGAGCTGATCGTGGAGCACACCCCCATTCACATCGACGGGGCTGTAGTGGAGTGGTTCGAGAGCTTCAAGTTCCTCAGTGACCACATCACTTAGGATCTACAGTATCATGGTCCAAACACACCAACACAGTCGTGAATAGGACACAACAACGCCTCTTCCCCCTCAGCAGGCAAAAAATATTTGACATAGGATCTCAGATCCTCAAAAAGCCCCCATATGCACCATTGAGAGCATCTTGACTGGCTGCATCACTGCTTGGTATGGCAACTGCTTGGCATCCAACCGTAAGGTGCTACAGAGAATAGTGTATATGGCCTAGGACATCACTGGGGCTGAGCTCCCTGCCATCCAGGACCTCTATACCAGGCAGTGTTCAATTTTCTAACACTCCAGCCACCCAAGTCATGGACTGTTCTCTCTGCTACAGCAAGCAGTACCGGAGCACCAAGTCTGGGACCAATAGTCTCCTGAACAGCTTCTACCCCTAAGCCATAAGACTGCAGTGCCCCCCTTTTTGGGGGGCACTGACTCTCTTGCACTGGCTCTATGCACACTCACTGGACTCTACCCATACACTCACACATACTACACTGACTCAGCACAACACACACACACACACACACACACACACACACACACACACACACACACACACACACACACACACACACACACACACACACACACACACACACACACACATTGTGTTACTGTATATTTTTTTTATTTTGTAAATGTTTTTATTTTTGAACTCTGTATTGTTGGGAAAGAGCATCTAAGTAAGCATTTCACAGTAAAGTCTACACCTGGACTGTACTATTGTACTATTTTTTTTACAATATTGCAGACATGCAGAGATGCAGAGAATGAAGTTGGGTTACTTTTAAGTCATCATCTCCAACCTTGTGACCTTCCATTATAGAGTTTTGCTTTGGTGTGGATTTAGGCCTATAAATTCATAGCAGTTGTGTTCCTCTACTGTAGTCACCTTTCCTTATGTCTGTTGTGGATTGTGTTTCTGTGTGCCAATAGAAAATCTACAAAACTATGAGCAAACCAACCAATGTATTGAATACATGAAATCGGATTGGGATGATACCGATAAATGAATCCTGCACACAATGTGCTTATTTTTTATAAAATTTCTCATCAGGCATAATATTAGATTGTATGTGTATGAAATTGTTTGGTGAAATATGCATAAAAGGAGAGTAATTGCCCATAATTCTACTGAGATTTTTTAAAGACATAGTAACTTTCTGCTTGTACTCAAGAGATAGCCTAATTATGGTTGAGTCTTTTTGCAGGAAGTTGTGTTCTTTTGATGAATGTATTTGCAATTTTGATTGTATAATATAGTTTTGATGAATGTATTTATGTTTTGAGAAGGCAACTACACTTTGAAAACGCATTTACTGTTTTGCAAAAGGCCACAGAGTTCTGTGTATTGTGGACACTGTTTTGAAAATCGACAACATTGTTCCCAATAATTTTTTATACGCGATTAAGAAAAACTGTAACTCAGTGACACAGAACATATCAGTCCCTTTATAACACTGTTACCCAGATTGAACTAACAGTATGTCATTATTCACAGCCTACTGCACATACTACACCGTCACCACTCATCAGTCCTAATGCATTTCACTTGTTTACAATGTCAGCCATTTTGTTTACAACCCCCTCCAAGCAACTCTGACCTTTTCTCCACAACTGGGCCTTCCCCTCGGTTGCTGACCTTTCGCTGGGAAGGCGAGTTTGTTAATGTGAAGACGCACTCGTGGTTTCCCTTCCTGAATGTCATGCCTGGAGGCACAACAGTGCTCTGTAGCTCATCTACAGGCATCTCACTTTATCACCATTCAAGCTGTTATGCTGTTATTAAAACAGTAACTAAATGCGCACAAAAAAGGCCTGACAGAATGAGGTCATGTTAGACTAATGTAAGAGAAATGTTGCTTGAAAAGATGTGCACATTTATCAAAGGCCTAATTTCAACATGAATAAGGGAATGATGTCACAAAGGTCAGTGATATAGTCTCTTTTCTTCCCACATACTCAAAGAACACACACACACAGCACATGCATATACATATGCGTACACTACACTCGCATGAACACACACACACACACACACACACACACACACACACACACACACACACACACACACACACACACACACACACACACACACACACACACACACACACACACACACACACACACACACACACACACACACACAGCTTGGTGAAGTGCTGACTGCAAACGTGTTTTATGCACATATACTGGACGTACTGGTGGGTAAATAAGGAGTCACACAGAACTGAAAAGAAAATCTGTCATGTAGCGTAAATGCTTAAGCATACAAATATGTTTATAGTTTCAGTATTGTTTTGGACTATGCAAGTTATTATGCTTATCTCCACATGAATCCACACAAATAAAAGTAAGAAACCATGGCATGTGTTATAGCTAAGGCATCTCTCTAGCCTGTAGGCTGGCTTATATTGCACAAGGACAATACCACAATGCTATCTAAAGAAAATCCAATTACACAGTTGGAGATTTTCAGTCTGTCACACCCTGATCTGTTTCACCTGTCTGTGATTGTCTCCATCCCCCTCCAGGTGTCACCCATCTTCCCCATTATTCCTTAGGTATTTATACCTGTGTTTTCTGTCTGTCTAAGCCAGTTCGTCTTGTTTGTTTAAGCCAACCAGCATTTTGTCTCAGCTCCTGCTTTTCCCAGTCTCTCTTTTTCTCGCCCTCCTGGTTTTGACCCTTGCCTGTCCTGTCTCGGAGCCCGCCTGCCTCACCACTCTACCTGCCTCTGACCCTGAGCCTGCCTCACCACTCTACCTGCCTCTGACCCTGAGCCTGCCTCACCACTCTACCTGCCTCTGACCCTGAGCCTGCCTCACCACTCTGCCTGCCTCTGACCCTGAGCCTGCCTGACCACTCTGCCAGCCTCTGACCCTGAGCCTGCCTGACCACTCTACCTGCCTCTGACCCTGAGCCTGCCTGACCACTCTGCCAGCCTCTGACCCTGAGCCTGCCTCACCACTCTACCTGCCTCTGACCCTGAGCCTGCCTCACCACTCTACCTGCCTCTGACCCTGAGCCTGCCTGACCACTCTGCCAGCCTCTGACCCTGAGCCTGCCTCACCACTCTACCTGCCTCTGACCCTGAGCCTGCCTCACCACTCTACCTGCCTCTGACCCTGAGCCTGCCTCACCACTCTACCTGCCTCTGACCCTGAGCCTGCCTCACCACTCTACCTGCCTCTGACCCTGAGCCTGCCTGACCACTCTGCCTGCCTCTGACCCTGAGCCTGCCTGACCACTCTGCCAGCCTCTGACCCTGAGCCTGCCTCACCACTCTACCTGCCTCTGACCCTGAGCCTGCCTCACCACTCTACCTGCCTCTGACCCTGAGCCTGCCTCACCACTCTACCTGCCTCTGACCCTGAGCCTGCCTCACCACTCTACCTGCCTCTGACCCTGAGCCTGCCTCACCACTCTACCTGCCTCTGACCCTGCCTCACCACTCTACCTGCCTCTGACCCTGAGCCTGCCTCACCACTCTACCTGCCTCTGACCCTGAGCCTGCCTCACCACTCTACCTGCCTCTGACCCTGAGCCTGCCTGACCACTCTGCCAGCCTCTGACCCTGAGCCTGCCTCACCACTCTACCTGCCTCTGACCCTGAGCCTGCCTCACCACTCTACCTGCCTCTGACCCTGAGCCTGCCTCACCACTCTACCTGCCTCTGACCCTGAGCCTGCCTCACCACTCTACCTGCCTCTGACCCTGAGCCTGCCTCACCACTCTGCCTGCCTCTGACCCTGAGCCTGCCTGCCATCTTGTACCTTTGCCCTGTCTCTGGATTACCGACCTCTGCCTGAACTGACCCTGAGCCTGCCTGCCATCCTGTACCTTTCCCCCACTTCTCTGGACTATTGACCCCTGCCTGCTTTGACCTATTTGCCTGCCCCTTTGGGATTATTCAACTATTGGTTATCCAACTTGGTCTGCAGCTGGGTCTTACCTTCATATCTTATACAGTCAGTATAACATTTATATTCTGAAACCAATCCCTAGCCCTCATACATACGTCATAGTAAAACGTCTGTCATTTTAATGTTACATTTTTATATTTACTCAGATTCAATTTAAAGTCAAGGTTCATTCACAGAGAGATATAAATACAGAAAAATCCACCGGAATATGACATGCACACTGGGCTTTATT